>NC_057803.1:39267430-39272437 GCF_018294505.1 Triticum aestivum
CCCCCTGGTCTTCATATTTGGCGAGGATTTTTTATTGTTTTTTGTAAGACCTCCCGTGGAGTTTCAGGTTATTCCGAGAATATTTGTTTTCTGCACATAAAATAACACCATGGTAATTCTGCTGAAAACAGCGTCAGTCCGGGTTAGTTCCATTCAAATCATACAAGATAGAGTCCAAAACAAGGGCAAAAGTGTTTGGAAAAGTAGATACGACGGAGACGTATCAGTTCCCCCTTTCCTAGTCCAACTAGGAGGGGAAGGAAAGAGGAGGAGGGTAGAAGGAAAGAGGGGGCCGGCCCCCCAAGCCCTAAACCAATTCGGTTTGGGCCTAGGGGGCGCGCCCCACAGGCAAGAACCCTTTCTTTGCTTGATCCATTTTGAACTTCTTCAAAACTTTATCAAGGTATGTGCATTGTGAAAGTCCAATTAAGCGTCTCGATCTATCTCTATAGATCTTGATGCCCAATATATAAGCAGCTTCACCGAGGTCTTCCATTGAAAAATTCTTATTCAAGTATCCTTTTATGTTATTCAGAAATTCAGTATCATTTCCGATCAACAATATGTCATCCACATATAATATCAGAAATGCTACAGAGCTCCCACTCACTTTCTTGTAAATACAGGCTTCTCCAAAAGTCTGTATAAAACTATATGCTTTGATCAACTCATCAAAGCGTATATTCCAACTCCGAGATGCTTGCACCAGACAATAGATGGATCGCTGGAGCTTGCACACTTTGTTAGCACCTTTAGGATTGACAAAACTTTGTTGTTGTATAATATACAACTCTTATTTAAGAAATCCATTAAGGAATGCAGTTTTGACATCCATTTGCTAGATTTCATAAAATGTGGCAATTGCTAACATGATTCGGACAGACTTAAGCATCGCTACGAGTGAAAATAAAATCTCATTGTAGTCAACACCTTGATCTTGTCGAAAACCTTTTTGCGACAATTTGAGCTTTGTAGATAGTAACACTACTATCAGTGTCTATCTTCCTCTTGAAGATCCATTTATTCTCAATGGCTCGCCGATCATTGGGCAAGTCAATCAAAGTCCATACTTTGTTCTTTATACATGGATCCCATCTCAGATTTCATGGCCTTAAGCCATTTCGTGGAATCTGGGCTCATCATCGCTTCCTCATAGTTCGTAGATTCATCATGGTCTAGTAACATGACTTCCAGAAAGGATTACCATACCACTCTGGTGCGGACCATGCTCTGGTTGTCCTACGAGGTTCGGTAGTAACTTGATCTGAAGTTTCATGATCATCATCATTAGCTTCTTCACTAATTGGTGTAGAAATCACTAGAACTGATTTCTGTGATGAACTATATTCCAATTCAGGAGAAGGTACAATTACCTCATCAAGTTCTACATTCCTCCCACTCACTTCTTTCGAGAGAAACTTCTTCTCTAGAAAGGATCCACTGTTAGCAACAAAGATCTTGCCTTTCGGATCTGTGATAGGAGGTGTACCCAACAGTTTGTTTTGGGTATCCTATGAAGATGCACTTTTTCGATTTGGGTTTGAGCTTATCAGACTGAAACTTTTTCACATAAGCATCACAACCCCAAAATTTAAGGAACGACAACTTAGGTTTCTAGCCAAACCATAGTTCATACGGTGTCATCTCAACAGATTAGACGGTGCCCGATTTAATGTGAATGTAGCTGTCCCTAATGCATTACCCCAAAACGATTGTGGTAAATCGGTAAGAGACATCATAGATTGCACTATATCCAATAAAGTACGGTTATGACATTCGGACACACCATTATGCTGTGGTGTTCTAGGTGCCATGAATTTGTGAAACTCTTCCACATTGTTTTAGTTGAAGACCAAACTCGTAACTCAAATATTCGTCTCCGCGATCAGATCATAGAAACTTTATCTTCTTGTTATGATGATTTTCACTTCACTCTAAAATTCTTCGAATTTTTCAAATGTTTCAGACTTATGTTTCATCAAGTAGATATACCCATATCTGCTCAAATCATCTATGAAGATAAGAAAATAATGATACCCGCCGCGAGCCTCAACACTCATCGGACCGCATACATCAGTATGTATTATTCCCAATAAGTCAGTTGCTCGCTCCATTGTTTCGGAGAACAGAGTCTTAATAATCTTGCCCATGAGCATGGTTTGGAAGCATCAAGTGATTCATAATCAAGTGATTCCAAAAGCCCATCAACATGGAGTTTCTTCATGCACTTTACACCAATATTACCTAAACGGCAATGCCACAAATAAGTTGCACTATCATTATTAACTTTGCATCTTTTGGCTTCAATATTATGACTATGTGTATCACTACGACCGAGATTCAATAAACCATTTATATTGAGTGTATGACCATAGAAGGTTTTATTCATGTAAATAGAACAACAATTATTCTTTGACTTAAATGAATAACCATATTGCAATAAACATGATCCAATCATATTCATGCGCAACGCAAACACCAAATAACATTTATTTTAGGTTCAACACTAATCCCGAAGGTAAATGGAGTGTGTGATGGTGATATTATCAACCTTGGAATCACTTCCAACACACATCATCACCTCGCCCTTAACTAGTCTCTGTTTATTTTGCAACTCCCGTTTCGAGTTACTACTCTTAGCAACTGAACCAGTATCAAATACCGAGGGGTTGCTACAAACACTAGTAAAGTACACATGAACAACATGTATATCCAATATACCTTTGTTTAGTATGCCATCCTTCTTATCCGCCAAGTATCTAGGGCAGTTCCACTTCCAGTGACCATTTCCTTTGTAGTAGAAGCACTCAGTTTCAGGCTTGGGTCTAGCTTTGGGCTTCTTCATGGGAGTGGCAACTTTCTTGCCATTCTTCTTGAAGTTGCCTTTCTTTCCCTTGCCCTTTCACTTGAAACTAGTGGTCTTGTCAACCATCAGCACTTGATGATTTTCTTGATTTCTACCTTCGCTGATTTCAGCATCGCGAAGAGCTTGGGAATTACTTTCGTCATCCCTTGCATATTATAGTTCATCACGAAGTTCTAGTAACTTGGTGATAGTGACTAGTCTGTCAATCACTATTTTATCTATAAGATTAACTCCCATTTGATTCAAGCAATTGTAGTACCCAGACAATCTGAGCACATGCTCACTGGTTGAGCTATTCTCCTCCATCTTGTAGGCAAAGTACTGTCAGAGGTCTCATACCTCTCGACACGGATGTGAGCATGAAATACCAATTTCAACTCTTGGAACATCTCATATGCTCCATGCTGTTCAAAACATTTTTGAAGTCCCGGTTCTAAGACGTAAAGCATGGTGCACTAAACTATCAAGTAGTGATCATACCGAGCTTGTCAAACGTTCATAACGTCTGCATATGCTCCTGCAACAGTTCTGTCACCTAGTGGTGCATCAAGGACATAATACTTCGGTGTAGCATTGAGGATAATCCTCAGATCACGGAGCTAGTCCGCATCATTGCTACAAACACCTTTCAACTTATTTTTCTCTAGGAACATATCAAAAATAAAGGAGCTACATCGCGAGCTATTGATCTACAACATAGTTATGCAAATACTACTAGGACTAAGTTCATGATAAATTAAAGTTCAATTAATCATATTACTTAAGAACTCCCACTTAGATAGACATCCCTCTAATCATCTAAGTGATCACGTGATCCATATCAACTAAACCATGTCCGATCATCACGTGAGATGGAGTAGTTTTCAATGGTGAACATCACTATGTTGATCATATCTACTATATGATTCACGCTCGACCTTTCAGTCTCAGTGTTCCTAAGCCATATCTGCATATGCTAGGCTCGTCAAGTTTAACCCGAGTATTCTGCGTGTGCAAAACTGGCTTGCACCCATTGTATGTGAACGTAGAGCTTATCACACCCGATCATCACGTGGTGTCTCGGCACGACAAAATGTAGCAATGCTGCATACTCAGGGAGAACACTTATACCTTGAAATTTAGTGAGAGATCATCTTATAATGCTACCTTCAAACTAAGCAAAATAAGATGCATAAAGCATAAACATCACATGCAATCAATATAAGTGATATGATATGGCCGTCATCATCTTGTGCCTTTGATCTCCATCTCCAAAGCACCGTCATGATCACCATCATCACCGGCTTGACACCTTGATCTCCATCGAAGCATCGTTGTCGTCTTGCCAACTATTGCTTCTACGACTATCGCTACCGCTTAGTGATAAAGTAAAGCAATTACATGGCGATTGCATTTCATACAATAAAGCGACAACCATATGGCTCCTGCCAGTTGCCGATAATTGTGTTACAAAACATGATCATCTCATACAAATAAAATTTAGCATCATGTCTTGACCATATCACATCACAACATGCCCTACAAAAACAAGTTAGACGTCCTCTACTTTGTTGTTGCAAGTTTTACGTGGCTGCTACGGGCTGAGCAAGGACCGTTCTTACCTACACATCACACTACAAAAAAAGACACATCCACGACATTTTGGGCCGAACGAAATTTTTTTCTGTCATACATATGACACTTCTATGACGATAATTGTGACAAAACCTAGTATCATCATAGATGTAGTGGGCTCCTACTTCTATGACAAAAAATCGTGATAGAAAATGGGCTTTTCGTCCTGGGCGGGCCGGAGACGCAGCTGCATGACATTCTTTGGGCCGTCCATGACAGAAAAACCATGGTAGAAGCGAGGGGGAGGAAAATTTCGGGGATTTCCCGGTTACGGTGGGAGGTCGGGGGCCGAGCGATGCGCGTTTCTCTCGTACACGTACGCGCGTGTGTGCAAGGCGTTGGCTCTAACTGAACCCGAGCGAGGCGTTGGGCTCTAACTGAACCCGAGCGATTGCACTGCAGGCTACACGTTACTGAACCCGAGCGATCGATCGATGGCTGTGAACTGAACCCGATCGAGCGATTCCTTCGCTACTGCTGCTAACTGAAGCCGATCGATGCTGCCTCTGGATGAACAGTGAGCGTTG
>NC_057803.1:39272808-39286464 GCF_018294505.1 Triticum aestivum
GGTTGGGGCTGGATGAACAGGACCACCCCATGGAGGGCAGGATGAACAGTAGACGGTGGAGGGCAGGATGAACAGTAGCCCGTGGAGGGGTGGTTGAACAGGAGCCCGTGGAGAGGGCTGGTTGAATAGTAGCCGGTGGAGTAGCGTGCGGTGGAGGCTGGATGAACAGGAGACCGTGGATGAACAGTCGCAGGTGGAGGCTGGAGGAGGTCGACGGTGGATGAACAGTAGCTCGTGGAGGCTGGAGGGGGTCGACGGTGGAGATGAACAGTATCCCGTGGAGTCCCGTTTTGCGGTATGCCACACCCCTCCCGATGAATAGGACCCCCATTTCGACCGTAGCGCTCCAACACAAGTCCGTTCCTTCGTTTTGCGGTATGCCACACCCCTCCCGATCGACAGGACCCTCGTTTCGACCGTAGGAGGTCCGTTTCCTCCGTTTTACGGTACGTCAGACCCCTCCCGATCAACAGGACCCCATTCCGAACGTAGGAGGTCCGTTTACTCTGTTGTGCGGTACGCCAGGCCTCGTTTCCATCGCCTGTTCTGTCCAAGCCCTCCCGATGAACATGACCACGCATTCCGTTCCGACCCAGCCGGTTGGCTCCCACTCGTTTTGTTGCCTCCCGATGAACACGACGCATTCCGTTGCCTCCCCATGAACACGATGCATTCTGTTGCCTCCCCATGAACACGACGCATTCCGTTGCCTCCCCATGAACATGACAACGACATTGTTTCTCCGTTCCGACCCAGCCATGTACACGAGCCCTCGCCGTACGTATGCGTGAGTAGGCGTTCGAGACCCCGCTCGTATGTACACATACGTGGCCATATTTTCTTTCTTGCACCCTGGCCGCTGTACGTACGTGTACATGCTGCATGCGCGCCTCTACTATGACACGTGCGTGCCTCTACTACGACATGTGCGCGCCTCTACATCGACCAGTATGTACGTACATGTTTGCGACTAGAATGATGGTTCAAATACAGATTTGTGACCCAGGAGTATGCTGAGAAAAACGCCATCAAGAGACCGTGGGGAGACATCCTATTCAAGAATCTTCTACCCAGGTCCAGAGATGAAACCATTGCTCAAGGCTTCTATCCATGCATGGTCTGTGGACCACAGCCTGCTGATGCACACTCGTCATCACTGCTATGGTGTCGTGACGACAATCTGTTCAAGTGCAACTTCCAGTTTGCTCAGAACTCAGCGAAGCAGAACAAGAAGACTTTTGGGTTAGACTTCAACCCTGGTCCCTCATCTCCAAGGGCAGATGGCACACGACATGCAGAACCCAATGTCATCGGTCCTTTCGCCAACCTTGAAGGCCTCATCACCTACATCTTGGTTCAAGGGACTGCAGTGAATGAGCCTGCAGCTGACACTGAGTCTGATGATGCGCCTGCAGTGCCGAAGCCAAAGCAGTTGAGGAAGCCAAAAGCTTCAAAGCCGGCCCCTTCACCAAAAATCTCAAGGGCGAAGCCATTGGCAACTGCACCTCCTAAAGACAGTGTGCAGTCTGAAGACTTATCACGCGTCTCCAAGCCCCAGAAGGCCAAGATGCCTCTGTCTCACACTGGCAAAGAGCTAACAGCTACTGCCATTCTGCGCAATGACGACATTGATCTGTCAAGTGATGAAGATCTTGCAGATGACGCTCTTGAGCAACTCATCAAGAGCAAAGAAGAAGCAAAAATCTTTAATGATCTGCCTCTCTTTGATGTCACCATCATCCACAACTTCATTGACGAGTGGTTTGACATGCCAAACATCAGCTTTGAAGATCTGCAGCTACCCATTGGCCTCAGTGTCGCCTTCCAAGGCGCCATTGCTTCAGAACTTGCTATTGCCCAGCACATTGTTGAACTGAAGCAGAAGATTGACTATGAAAAGGCTCAGTTCAAGAAGCATATGGCCAAGCTCAGCGTGCAAGAAGTGAAGAACTTCAAGACAATGATGCAGGAGCTCAAGGAAGCCTTTGTGAAGAAGCGTGCAGTAGCTCAGGGTTCGCATGAGCGCATGAAGACTCTGGCTGACAGATGTGTGCAAGCCTATAATGAGGCTGAGAAGCGCAAGGCACTTGGGCGTCCTGGCATCGACCCCAGGATGGCCGCAAAGAAGAAGAAGAAGCTTGCTACGGCTGAACCTGATGCACCAAGGCAAGAAGCAGTTCCGATTGTCTTCCCAACTAGACTGACTGGCTCGAAGCCAAAAAGCCGGTCAACAGCTTCAGAGCTTAAGAAGACAAGGACTACTGAGGCTAAAGACAGGAAGAGGAAACACTCTGAAGCCTCTCCTACTGCCCCCTCCAAAAAGAAGAGGAAGACCAAGAAAGCTCGGGCTGCTTCCACAGAGCCCTTGATAGTTGAACCCATTTCTATGGTCTATCCTGAAGCTGAACGACAACTGACAATTCATGAGCCTGCTTCCATAGAGGCTCATGAAGCTGAAGACATTCCAGCAGCTGATCCCATCGCTGCCGAAGACATTGGTCAACATGACAATGTAGAAGATGGTGCAGTCCTTCCTCAGCATGAAAACAGCGAACTCATCAGCATTGGTCATCCACTGACGCCAATTGCACAGGATGCTTCATGGGCGGATCACCCACAAGAGGAAGAAGACTATGAGGCCCAGCCCACTCCAACTCCACAGGCATCGTCTGCGTTCCGCAGGCTTCACAAAGGTCTAAGGCCTCAAGTCTCTGCTGAAGACATTCCAGCTGCATCAGCCGCAGAAGAAGGAGTCCCACAAGATCCCACTCCCCTGTCCCACCAAGAAGCAGTTCTCCAGGAGAATGTGCTTGTGACCGACCCTCCAGCTAGTCAAGTGGAGGATGAAAATCGTGAGGCTGCCACAACCACCAATGAAGCTAATGTGGAGCCCTCCCCAGCAAAAGCTTCAGAAGACAGCGAAGCCACTGATCCCGCCACTTCTGTTCCTGAGTCTGCTGCCAGTCCCCAGTTCAACTATCATGTTGAGCACAGGCCTCAGGTCTAGAAGCCAATCCCAAGACTGCCAAGGTTTCCAGGTCCTGCATCAGCACCTGGCTCCTTCAACATCAATGGCTTCAGGGCAGACAACACGTTCTTCAATAGCTCCAGGAACCCCTACTCAAGGGAAAGGATATCATCTGATCGGTTCTGGAGCTATCCTCAGCGAAGCTATTACTCTTGCATTCTTTACAACCAAGGTCGCATCTTCCCACACAAGCGCCTTGACGTTGAAGCTATAGCTGGTCTGCCCTGTCTGGAAGAAGCTTTAGATTGCTTCAAGGAAGTTGGACTGCTGCCGTTCATTACTGACGAAGAGCATTGGAATGAAGAGCTGCTGCTTCAATTCTATGCCACACTTCACATCAGAGGGTACAACAGAGATCCAAAGACTTGGGTCCTGGAGTGGATGACTGGCAACGTTCATCACGAAGCCAATGCATTTGACATCATTGAGCTCACTGGCTTGCCCACTCCTGGCGATCTCTTCGAGCAAGGCTGTCAGATGCTCAACATGATTTGTACGTGGTAGATTTCTCAGCAGGGCCACAGCTTCCAGTATGTCTTCTAGCAAAGGCTTCAGAATGCTGGCTCTGGCATCGGAGGCTTGGACATGCTGGCATGAGGAACCTCCACACCCTTGCGAAGAAGAAGCATGTCATAGGCATCGAGGGCGTCAAGTTGAAGAAAGACCACTTATGCGGTGCCTGTGAAGCAGGGAAGATGACGAGGGCCAAACATCCCTCGAAGACAATCATGACTACTACTCGACCCTTCGAACTGCTTCACATGGATCTTTTCGGTCCCACTCATTACTCAACTCTAACTACTACTACTTGCCTCTATGGCTTCGTTATTGTTGATGATTATTCTAGATATACTTGGGTGCACATAATCCTTTACAAGACTGAAGTGCAGGATGTCTTCAGACGCTCCGCCAATCGAGCTATGAACAATTTTGGCGCCAAGATAAAGCACATCAGAAGTGACAATGGCACTGAATTCAAGAACACTGGCCTTGATACATATCTTGATATCTTGGGCATCACACATGAATTCTCAGCCCCGTACACGCCACAGCAGAATGGCGTCGTCGAACGCAAGAACAGAACACTAATTGAGATGGCCAGAACGATGCTAGATGAATACAAGACCCCAAGAAAATTCTGGCCCAAAGCCATTGATACTGCATGCCATACAATCAATCGTGTTTATCTTCACAAGCTACTGAACAAGACATCTTATGAGCTCCTTACTGGCAAGAAGCCAAATGTTAGTTACTTCAGAGTATTTGGCGCAAGGTGCTGGATCAAGGACCCACATCACACCTCAAAATTTGCACCAAAAGCACATGAGGGTTTTATGCTTGGATATGGAAAGGATTCACACTCCTACAGAGTCTTCAATCTCTTTCATTACAAAGTGGTTGAAACAGTGGATGTGCGGTTTGATGAGACCAATGGTTCACAAAGAGAGCAGCTGCCAAATGTGCTAGATGAAGTTCCATCCAGTGAATCAATCAAGCTAATGGGAACGGGAGAAATTATACCTTCTGAAGCTCATCCTGAAGAAGAACTTGTCATTTCAGCACCTGATCAACATGAAGACAATGCTCAGCCTGAAGACATTCCTTCCAACAACAACAATGAACAACAAGAGCGAAGTCTTCGCCCTGTACATCCTCGCGTTGCCAATGAAGTGCAGATTGAAAGAATAATTGATAGCATCAATGCACCTGGTCCACTGACTCGTTCAAGGGCAACTCAGCTAGCAAATTTCTGTGGGCACTTCGCATTCGTCTCAATAACAGAACCCAAGAAAGTTGAAGAAGCCTTCATGGAACCTGAATGGATTCAAGCTATGCAAGAAGAGCTTCAACAGTTTGAGCTGAATAATGTATGGAAACTGGTTAAGCGTCCTGATCCACGGAAGCACAATATAATAGGCACCAAATGGATATACCGCAACAAGCAAGATGAGCATGGTCAAGTTGTCAGAAACAAAGCTCGTCTCGTTGCTCAAGGATATACTCAAGTGGAAGGCATTGACTTCGATGAAACATTTGCTCCTGTGGCTAGACTTGAAACCATACGCATACTGCTGGCCTATGCAAATCATCATAACATACTTCTATATCAAATGGATGTGAAGAGTGCCTTTCTCAATGGCAAGATTGAAGAAGAAGTGTATGTTGCACAACCGCCTGGCTTTGAAGATCCAAAACATCCTGACATGGTATACAAGCTCAACAAGGCACTGTATGGCCTCAAACAAGCCCCTCGGGCCTGGTATGACACACTCAAATACTTCCTGAAGAGCAAAGGCTTCATACCTGGTTCCCTAGATCCCACTCTTTTCACGAAGACATATGATGGTGAACTGTTTGTGTGCCAAATATATGTGGATGACATTATCTTCGGCTGCACCAATCAGAAGTACAGTGAAGAGTTTGGACATATGATGCAAGAGCAATATCATATGTCCATGATGGGGGAGCTGAAGTTCTTCCTTGGTCTTCAAATACAACAACAACGCAATGGCATCTTCATATCTCAAGAGAAGTATCTCAAAGATGGCCTGAAGAAGTTCGGTATGCAAGACTGCAAAGGCTTCACAACACCAATGCCAGCCAAACATCATCTGGGTCCTGACGACAATGGTAAAGAGTTTGATCAATAGGTATACCGCCCCATGATTGGTTCTTTACTTTATCTATGTGCATCTAGGCCAGATATTATGCTTACTGTTTGCATGTGTGCTCGATTTCAAGCGGCACCAAAGGAGTCGCATCACATAGCTGTGAAGCGAATTCTTCGATATTTGGCTCACACCCCAACTCTAGGATTATGGTATCCAAAGGGCTCATAGTTTGATCTGGTTGGATTCTCGGATGCTGATTATGCTGGTGACAAAGTTGATCGCAAGTCTACATCAGGCACATGTCACTTTCTGGGACGATCACTTGTATGTTGGTCTTCAAAGAAGCAGAACTGTGTATCTCTCTCCACTGCTGAATCTAAATACATTGCTGCTGGATCTTGCTGCACTCAGCTTTTGCTGATGAAGCAAACACTTAAGGACTATGGCATTCATCTGAAGCAAGTGCCACTTTACTGCGACAACGGAAGCGCCATCAAGATTGCCAACAACCCAGTTCAGCACTCGAAGACAAAGCACATTGAAATTCGTCATCACTTTCTCAGAGATCATGTTGTGAAGGAAGACATTGATATCATACACGTCAACACTGAAGAGCAATTGGCAGATATCTTCACCAAGCCCTTGGATGAGAAGAGGTTTTGCAAGTTACGGTGTGAGCTAAATATCCTGGAATCCTCAAATGTCCTGTGATCAGGCACACATCCTAACCCTTATGCATATTGATGACTTAGATGTGCAACACACGAAGTAAAGTATATCTTCAATCAATGAAGACATACATTCTAAGTGTGAATACATTAATGTGGAATTTGACTTCAGAGCGCCACGATAATTGTGCGCCATGTCTGGGTCTAATACTTCCTATACGGTGGGTAACGCCACCACAAAACGTTCTATTTTGAAGTGTTTCACTCATGGCGTTACCTTGCAATGTCTTCACATTTGGTTTGGCTTCGATCTCAACATATTTTCATGATTATCTTCACTATGTTGATTATATATATATATATATATATATATATATATATATATATATATATATATATACTAGTGTTCTGTCCTCTACAGCATTCACTTATAGCTATGTCTTCGTGTTGAATCTTTTGAACTAAGTGAATGTGATCGGACCCTAACCTCTCTATGCTTTCTATCTCAAACTCTATCTCTCCAAGTCATATGCATTCTATTGAAACTGTCGAATGTCTTCTCTGCGTCCTTGTCAGCAGAAGATACAGAGACAACCATTAAGTCCGTTTTCAATGCTCATTCCTCCACATGAAATCCGGAGAAGTAGGAACGACCACCCGACAATCCAGGCGTGCGTGGGATGTGGAACAAACCCCAACATTCCGCATAATGGCCACGTGTTCCTCAGATGCGAATTGCCAGGGGCACCTATGTAATAGCACAGTGCCGCCCCTGTACCTATAAATACACACTCATAGCGGTCATTATCTCTTCTTCCACCCTCGCACGAACCCTAGCGCCACCACTAGCCCTCGACGACGCCAGCGACGAAGCGCTTCGCTGTCGCAACCTCTCCGATGCCGTCTTCACGCCGACCGCGGACATCGTCCTCTCCGCCGTCGCCGTAGGTGTCCTCCGTCGCCAAGTTAGGGCACGGAAGATCGAACTTCTCGGCCTCATCTTACACTCCGTCCAGCAGTTCTTAGTGTGGTAAATAAAACTTCCTCTTTTTACAGCACCATTGATCCTATGGATTTGTCACTTTCTACCACAAGCAGTTTCTGTTCACACAAGCTAGATCTCTCTCATACTGCATCTCATAACATGCCTAGTATATTCACTTGTGCTTCACAAAGTAGTTAGATTCCTCACTTGTACTGATCTGCGGATTCGTACAAATCTGGAACCAACTTCTTATCTATGAGTGAATGTCTTCGCACGATGAGGTCAATGTCTTCTAAACTGATTTATCTTCAAAATCTTCTGAGAATGCATATGCCCTCTTCCCCTTCCCTCGCACCTTAATGCTGTCACAGGTACATGTCCGTGGGAGAATCCTTTGGTTCTCATAGTCTGCATTCATTTGCAGAATTCTTACAGCATCACATAAATTCTCCCGAAGCCAGTTCCTGTTGGTCCAGCAAACGAAAACCTTTGAAGCCTTTGAACGTCTTGAAGCCTTTCAAGTTAAAGTTTATGGCTTCAGAGAAAGCAGCAAGGAAGGGTGGCAGAAAGCGTTGTGGTGAGACCTCCAGAGATCTGCCAGATGAACTCTCAGAAATGTACAAGACAGATCCTGAAGAGGATTACAGTCAGCGCAAGACCCGAATCCAATGGATTCGAAGATATTGGGCAGAACAATGGTTCAAATACAGATTTGTGACCCAGGAGTATGCTGAGAAAAATGCCATCAAGAGACCATGGGGAGACATCCTATTCAAGAATCTTCTACCCAGGTCCAGAGATGAAGCCATTGCTCAAGGCTTCTATCCATGCATGGTCCGTGGACCACAGCCTGCTGATGCACACTCGTCGTCACTGCTATGGTGTCGTGACGACAATCTGTTCAAGTGCAACTTCCAGTTTGCTCAGAACTCAGCGAAGCAGAACAAGAAGACTTTTGGGTTAGACTTCAACCCTGGTCCCTCATCTCCAAGGGCAGATGGCACACGACATGCAGAACCCAATGTCATCGGTCCTTTCGCCAACCTTGAAGGCCTCATCACCTACATCTTGGTTCAAGGGACTGCAGTGAATGAGCCTGCAGCTGACACTGAGTCTGATGATGCGCCTGCAGTGCCGAAGCCAAAGCAGTTGAGGAAGCCAAAAGCTTCAAAGCCGCCCCCTTCACCAAAAATCTCAAGGGCGAAGCCATTGGCAACTGCACCTCCTGAAGACAATGTGCAGTCTGAAGACTTATCACGCGTCTCCAAGCCCTAGAAGGCCAAGATGCCTCTGTCTCACACTGGCAAAGAGCTAACAGCTGCTGCCATTCTGCGCAATGACGACATTGATCTGTCAAGTGATGAAGATCTTGCAGATGACGCTCTTGAGCAACTCATCAAGAGCAAAGAAGAAGCATAAATCTTTAATGATCTGCCTCTCTTTGATGTCACCATCATCCACAACTTCATTGACGAGTGGTTTGACACGCCAAACATCAGCTTTGAAGATCTGCAGCTACCCATTGGCCTCAGTGTCGCCTTCCAAGGCGCCATTGCTTCAGAACTTGCTATTGCCCAGTGCATTGTTGAACTGAAGCAGAAGATTGACTATGAAAAGGCTCAGTTCAAGAAGCATATGGCCAAGCTCAGTGTGCAAGAAGTGAAGGACTTCAAGACAATGATGCACGAGCTCAAGGAAGCTTTTGTGAAGAAGCGTGCAGAAGCTCAGGGTTCGCGTGAGCGCATGAAGACTCTGGCTGACAGATGTGTGCAAGCCTATAATGAGGCTGAGAAGCGCAAGGCACTTGGGTGTCTTGGCATCGACCTCAGGATGGCCGCAAAGAAGAAGAAGAAGCCTGCTACGGCTAAACCTGATGCACCAAGGCAAGAAGCAGTTCCGATTGTCTTCCCAACTAGACTGACAGGCTCAAAGCCAAAAAGCCGGTCAACAGCTTCAGAGCTTAAGAAGACAAGGACTGCTGAGGCTGATGCCAGGAAGAGGAAACACTCTGAAGCCTCTCCTACTGCCCCCTCCAAAAAGAAGAGGAAGACCAAGAAAGCTCGGGCTGCTTCCACAGAGCCCTTGATAGTTGAACCCATTTCTATGGACTATCCTGAAGCTGAACGACAACTGACAATTCATGAGCCTTCTTCCACAGAGGCTCATGAAGCTGAAGACATTCCAGCAGCTGATCCCATCGCTGCTGAAGATATTGGTTAACATGACAATGTAGAAGATGGTGCAGTCCTTCCTTAGCATGAAAACAGCGAACTCATCAGCACTGGTCGTCCACTGACGCCAATTGCACAGGATGCTTCATGGGCGGATCACCCACAAGACAAAGAAGACTATGAGGCCCAGCCCACTCCAACTCCACAGGCGTCGTCTGCGTTCCGCAGGCTTCGCAAAGGTCTAAGGCCTCAAGTCTCTGCTGAAGACATTCCGGCTG
This sequence comes from Triticum aestivum, assembly GCF_018294505.1. Taxonomy (NCBI): domain Eukaryota; kingdom Viridiplantae; phylum Streptophyta; class Magnoliopsida; order Poales; family Poaceae; genus Triticum; species Triticum aestivum. The sequence goes on from NC_057803.1 coordinate 39,282,551, forward strand.
CATCAGCCGCAGAGGGAGTCCCACAAGATCCCACTCGCCTGTCCCACCAAGAAGCAGTTCTCCAGGAGAATGTGCTTGTGACCGACCCTCCAGCTAGTCAAGTGGAGGATGAAAATCGTGAGGCTGCCACAACCACCAATGAAGCTAATGTGGAGCCCTCCCCAGCAAAAGCTTCAGAAGACAGCGAAGCCATTGATCCTGCCACTTCTGTTCCTGAGTCTGCTGCCGGTCCCCAGTTCAACTATCATGTTGAGCACAGGCCTCAGGTCCAGAAGCCAATCCCAAGACTGCCAAGGTTTCCAGGTCCTGCATCAGCACCTGGCTCCTTCAACATCAATGGCTTCAGGGCAGACAACACGTTCTTCAATAGCTCCAGGAACCCCTACTCAAGGGAAAGGATATCATCTGATTGGTTCTGGAGCTATCCTCAGTGAAGCTATTACTCTTGCATTCTTTACAACCGAGGTCGCATCTTCCCACACAAGCGCCTTGATGTTGAAGCTATAGCTGGTCTGCCCTGTCTAGAAGAAGCTTTAGATTGCTTCAAGGAAGTTGGACTGCTGCCGTTCATTACTGACGAAGAGCATTGGAATGAAGAGCTGCTACTTCAATTCTATGCCACACTTCACATCAGAGGGTACAACAGAGATCCGAAGACTTGGGTCCTAGAGTGGATGACTGGCAACGTTCATCACGAAGCCAATGCATTTGACATCATTGAGCTCACTGGCTTGCCCACTCCTGGCGATCTCTTCGAGCAAGGCTGTCAGCTGCATGCTGAAGCTTTTGAGAGCATCTTTCAGCGGCCAGAACCTGATATGAGTCAGATGCTCAGCATTAGGAAGCCATTGCCCCAAGATGCTGCTTATCCCACAGAGTTCTTCGTTGAAGACCTTGAGTACCTGCCAAGAACCATCTATCACATCATCAGGCGAACTCTCTGGCCTATCAAAGGGCACTCTCCAAATGCCAAGCTTCAGGGTGCAATGAAGACTTTGGTCTTCTATATAATTCATGGCAAATGCTTCAATGCACAGGACTTCTTCATACGCCAACTTGCTGCATCAGGCATTGATCTATTTGGTTTGAAGTTCTACGCCCCTTGGGTCATGCGGCTGATCAAGCTACACTCCGCCATCTCGTATCAGCCCTCAGCCCGCAACCATCGGATCTTCTTGCCTGACGTGGACATGTCTACTGAAGCCATATATTCTGAGCCTTCCAAGAAACCTCTAAGTCTTCAGAATGCAGAACATCAGAGTTTTACTCAGAACGTTGAAGGAGTTGAAGCAGTTTCTCGGGTGTATCCTTTGGCTGGCACTACACGTGCACCACACCCTGCTTCCACTGAAGCCACTGACAGTGCCACTGCTCCAAGACCCAAGAAGCGCACTCGTGTTCTCAACGACCGAGAGCTTCTTGTGGCTCTACATCAGAAACAAGATAGGCATCATGACTGGCTGAAGCATCAGATGAAAAGCCTCTTGGTGGATGTTAATCGCACTCGAAATCTTGCCACCAAGAATGCTTTCGTTGCCCATGAAACCTGTCGCTGTACATGGAAGGGGCTCACGATGATATGTTCTGAAGCTAATCTTCAAGAGGATGGCTTCACTGAGAGATTCAAGTTTGACTCCACACCTCCTCGAAGGGCTGTGCTGCTAGGAACTCCATCCCTTGAAGACTCTGAGTTCTCTTCCTCTGCTGCCAAAGTGACTGCCAGAATTATTGAGGAAGAAGATGATGCTACTTCACCGCCACCTCCTTCAGCACCTCCAAGCTCTTCTGCACCGCCAAACAACACCAACAACCCTGCTACTTCACCTACTCCTCATGGGAACGAGTAGAGGCTCTATGTCTTCAAACCTTTTTGTTCATTACTGACAAAAGGGGGAGAAGCATATGAGATTGATAGTCTTCAAGAGGGTCCATATGGACGGGTGCTTTATATTTTGCTTCGTGCTTACAACTCTCGTTTTTGCTACATTTGGTTCTTATGAGTTGTAACACTTAAACTAGATGGTCGTCTGCTACTTATTTGCCACCTTGTTTTGCGAAGATAAATTCCGCATGTGCGACGATAAATTCCGCACTTAGCTCATTCTGCAGACGTCCATTTTCCATTATGCATGTCATTATCTTCATGTACTTTCACATGCATAGTGGATTGTCATCATAAGTTGCAGTGGATCTCCACAAGTACAACCTGCCATGTGCATTTGCATTCCAAAAGCAAATTAACTCATATGCACATCTTCAGGGGGAGCCCTTGCAACTTATGAAGATAATTCCTTATCCTTTACAATTTCACAGATTATATTCCCCGTTGAAAACTACAACTAGTTTGTCATCAATCACCAAAAAGGGGGAGATTGTAAGTGCATCTAGTGCCACCCCTAGTTGGTTTTGGAGTATTGACGACAAACCTAGTTGAGGGACTAATGTGTTTGTGAGAATTGCAGGATAACACAAGTAGAAGTCCCTCATTGATTCAGTTTTACTACCAGAGATGACCCCTAAAAATGTATGAAGACATTGAAGTCAAAGGTGGTATATGAAGATATTCACATTGAAGACTATGACAAGAGAAGACACTATATGAAGCCTATGGAGCTCGAAGACTTAGATCTTTTGTAGTTCTTTTTCTTTTGTGTTGAGTCATAGGAACCACCGTACTATTAAGTGGGGTCCAAGAGAACCAGTCAGAATGACTGAAGTGATGCCTAAACCAAAAACCTATGTCTTCGAGTGAAGACTATGAGAGCGAATCTTGTCCAGAGTCGGACAAGTCAGCTTTGCTTGTAGCCCAAGTAAAGTTGCCATGTGAGTTTGAAATCTGACCGTTGGAACACGTGTCAGTTCCTTAGTGACCCAGGGTCATTTCAGACAAATCAGGTCGGGTTGCCAAGTGGCTATAAATAGCCCACCCCCTACAACAATAAACGGTTGGCTGCTCAGATTGAAAGTACGACTTTTGTCGTTTGAGAGCAACCCACCTCGAAGCCTTTGAGAGAGAATTCCTTGCGAGGATAAAGCCCTAACCACCAGAGCCAGAGAGAATTGGGCATCGTGCATCCTCCAGCCGGTTAGGCATCGCGTTCTGAGCATCCAAGAGACATTGTGGATTGCCGGTGAACAAAGTCTGTGAAGGTTTGGGAGTCTACCTTGAAGACTTACCAGAGTGATTGGGTGAGGTCTATGTGACCTTAGCTCAAGGATAATACGGTGAGGACTGGGTGTCCTGAGCTGCGTGTTCAGGACTGGGTGTCCGGGACTGTGTGTCCTAAGGTTTAAATACCTAGCCGCTCCAACCAGACGTACAGTTGTCACAGCAACTGGAGCTGGTCCAACAAATCATTATCTTCAACGAGTCACTGGTTTCATCCTCACTTCCCTTTACTTACTGTTACTCCTTGTGAAGTCATTGTATGTTTGCACTATCATTTGTCTTCACTGAGTGACTGCGTGTTCTGTTTGGCTTCACAATATCTTCCTACCTGATCCTTACTACCTAGCTGCTATTAGTCTTTGTGCTTTCACTTCATTGAATACTTGACTATGGTTTGCCTAGTGTAGTCTACCTTCCGCTGCATGGTAATAGGTTTAATTTTATCGTTTGTCTTCAAAACTTCTATGTTCTGAAGACTTTCATAAAAATCGCCTATTCACTCCCCCTCTAGTTGATATAACGCACTTTCAGATGGAGCAAGAAGACCAGAGGTTGAAGAAGCACTACGGCCGTTGGATGGACATCGTACGGTCACTAGAGCTAGAATCGTTCATATTGACTAAGTTGACAAAGCCCTTCATCCCCGTCAACTTAGTAGGCCCACAAGTCAGCCTCCCAGCAAGGTGGGTCCCAGCTAGCCAGGGGAGTATTCATTTTTTGTGCGTAATAAGGAGGCACTTCCGGT
>NC_057803.1:39286699-39297460 GCF_018294505.1 Triticum aestivum
AGTCAGGGGGAAACGATTTTTTTCGCAAAATACTGGTGGCCCGTCCGGTGGGTCCCCGCTGTCAGGTGGAGGAATAATTATTTTGCATGTAATAAGGAGGCACTTCCTTGCTGCGGCCCTGGACCCAGCTGTCAGCCTCTCCACGTACAGTCCACGTCCGATGGAAGCCGTTCCTTGACCACGTTGACCACGCCACGCCAAGATCACCAGGGCGGTGGACGACGGCAAGGCCTAGGAAGGGGACGACGCGGAGCCGGGGAAGACGCGGCAGTGGATGCCCACGCGTAGAGCAGTACAAGGGTTCACTGGTTCGCTGCGGTGTGAGGCTGCCGTCGCCGCAGAATAACAGGGGGTGTGGGTGAGTAGAGGGATGGCCTGGCCTGCGGTGGGAGTAGTAGGGGGCGGCGAGGCCTCCGCCGCATCGCAACCGGCCACGGGAGGCAGGAGCACGAGGCACGACCGGCGCTGGTTTGGGCAGCTGGAGCAAGAAGATCAGAGGTTGAAGAAGCACTACGGCCATTCGATGGACATCATACGGTCACTGGAGCTAGAATCGTGCATATTGACTAAGTTGACAAAGCCCTCCGTCCCCGTCAAATTAGTAGGCCCACAAGTCAGCCTGCCACTAAGGTGTGTCCCATCTAGCAGGGGGTATTCATTTTTTTGTGCGTAATAAGGAGGCACTTCCGGTGGGTCCGAGCTGACAGCAGGGGGAACGTTTTTTTCACGAAATACGGTGGCCCGTCGGGTGGGTCCCAGCAGTCAGGGGCAAACCTTTTTTTCGCGATATACTGGTGGGCGTCCGGTGGGTCCCTGCTGTGAGGTGGAGGAATAATTATTTTCTGCATAATAAGGAGGCACTTCCTTGCGGCTGCCGTGGACCCAGCTGTCAGCCTCTCCACGTACAGTATTCTTCCGATGGAATTCGGTCATTGACCACATTGACCACGCCGCGCCGACAGCACCACGGCGGTGGACGACGGCGAGGCCTAGGAAGGGGACAACGCGGAGTCGGGGAAGACGCGGCAGTGGATGCCCACACGGAGAGGAGTACGAGGGTTCACTGGTTCGGCTGCGCTGCCGTCGCCGCAGAATAACAGGGGGTGTGGGTGAGTGGAGTGGAGGGATGGCCTGGCCAGCGGTGGGAGTAGTATGGGGGCGGTGAGGCCTCCGCGGCAGCACAGCCGGCCACGGGAGACAGGAGCAGGCGGCATGACCAGCGCTGGTTTGGGCGGCTAGAGCAAGAAGACCAGAGGTTGAAGAAGCACTACGGCCGTTGGATGGACATCGTACGGTTAGTCGAGCTAGAATCGTGCATATTGACTAAGTTGACAAAGCCCTTCGTCCCCGTCAACTTAGTAGGCCCACTATACTGGGTCCCAGCTAGCAGGGGGAGTATTCATTTTTTTGTGCGTAATAAGGAGGCACTTCCTTGCGTGCGAAGCTGGTGGGTCCGAGCTGTGAGCGACGGTAACATTTTTTTTCGCGAAATACAGAGGCCGTTTTGGTGGGTCCCAGATGTCAGGTGGAGGAAATCATTATTTTGCGCGTAATAAGGAGGCATTTCCTTGCGTGCGGCCATGGACCCAGCTGTCAGCCTCTCCACGTACAGTCCACTTCAGATGCATGTCGGTCGTTGACCACGCGACCACGGCACGCCGAGAGCACCAGGGCGGTGGACGACGGCGAGGCCTAGGAAGGGAACGACACGGAGGTAGGGAAGACTCGGCCGTTGTTTTTGTTTCCCACGCAGAGGGGAGTACGACTGTACGAGGGTTTACTGGTTTGTCTGCCGTCACCGGAGAATAACAGTAGGTGTGGGTGAGTAGAGGGATGGCTAGGCCAGCGATGGGAGTACAGTGGGGCGGTGAGGCCTGCGCGGCAGCACAGCTGGCCGCGGGGAGGAGGGAGCAGGTAGTCCCGCCGGCGCTTGTTTGAGCGGCTGGAGCAAGAAGAGCAGAGATTGAAGAAGCACGACGGCCGTTGGATGGACATCCAACAGTATACATGCCATCTGTGGAAAGCCTCAAATCTGTGGAAAATAGCATACAACTCATCTGCCATTATTTCAAATAATTTACAGCCCATTTGCTAATTCTTACGGGTTTTTTTGGAGCCCATATTATTTATGTTAGCATTATAGCCCATATTGTGGCCACGGTTAAAAAATTATATGAAATTTTGCATATGTCGGTGCGGTCTGAACTGTTTTTAATCCTGAAATTTTGAGTCACATTTAGACTGATTTTAAAAAGAAATGTATATCAATATAAAATCCAATAAATTGTCCACACATAAAAATCAATGCAATTTAAAATCTCGAAACGAAAAAAAGATATTTGAAAATAATTGCCGGTTTGATGTGTTTTAAAAATTACAACCCATTTCTCATTACTGATAGGCCATTTTCTCGGCCAGCCGAATGAAGCTCTCCTCGTCTTGAAAGATTTGCAGCCCAGCAGGCCTGATAAAGCGACTTACTTGACAAATCACAAAAGAACTGGGCTAGCCATTTTCAGAAAGAAAAAAACTACTGGGCTGGTCTGTGGTAAACATAAAAGAAAAGGCTGTCTAGACAGGCCAGAGTGTCCCGCACAGCCCAGTTGACACCCTGCTTCCATCTCAAAAACAAATTAGATAAATGCCACTCCAATTATGGCGATTCATAAAAATGCCACTGCAATTTCCAAACTTTGAAAAATGCCACTGCAATTTTTGCAAACTTTGAAAAACGCCACTGCAGTTTGCAAACTTTGAAAAACGCCACTCCAGACTTCGAAAAATGCCACTAGAAATGGCATGAAATGGCATTTTTCGAAGTTTGGAAATTGCAGTGGCATTTCTTGGATACACCAGATTTGGAGTGGCATTTATCAAATTAACCCAAAACAAAAATAACTGGGCGAGCTGATGGGTCCCTGGTGTCAGCCGCTCGTTGTGCAATTCTCTCGTTTGTTGACTACGTTGACAACGGCATGGGACCCAGATGTCAGAAATCCACTAGGAGGAGCCATTTTTTTATTGGCTTGAAATAAGGAGGCACTTGCTTGCGTACTGCCATGACCTTGGTGGGTCCCTGCTGTCATCCTCTCCGCGTACAGTACCAGTTAGTCGTGCTTCAAAACTGATCGACACGCCATTAAAAAAAATAAAGGTCGATAACTAATGCGGCACCTCGGGCCAATGCGACCAGATCGCATTTTGCATGAGAAACCATGTTTCGTTGACATGTGGTCCCGTTCCAACATATCAGTGAGACAACGGCGAGTAGTAGGAGTATTTCCGAACGGACATGTAGGCCGGGGCGCCTCTTCGTGAACCATGGCAAACTCGCAACCGTCCACCGACTCTTCGCCTTTCCCTCTCGATTTGGAACTGCTGTCGCATGCTCTTCCTCTACCTCCTTCATTTTCCTTCAGCCCTTCACCATTTCTTCTTCCATTGTTCGATCGTCTTCTCCATGGAGGGAACATGCCGGAAACGGCCCCGTTATTCTTGCCCCGATCTGAAAGATGACGTGGTGGAGGAACTCATTGATCGGTGCGACGTCATCACCTCGGCTAGCATGGCAGGTTCGTTCAAGCCCATTCTCGACTCAACTAATAACATCATTACAAAGAACCCAAGAGTCAAGGAGCGGTTTGATCTCCCCTATCTTCTTCGTCGTGACCCTGATGACTGGCGCCGGCATGATGGAGGCCTCGCCCTGTGCCAGTTGATGCCGCTTGATAATACGTATGATGTTAAGATGCCATCGCTCGAGGGCAAGGCTTGGGCGGTTGCAAATGGAGATTGGGTTGCTTACATTGGGTCCAACTGTGAGTGGGAACTTGTGAATGTGTACACTCGTCACCGGGTTCCACTTCCAAAAATCTCAGCACACTGCCCAAAGGTTGAGCACACCGGTAATGTACGCACGTTCAAATACGATCATGGTGACTGTCTTCTACAGAAGATAGCAATTTGTCGAGTTCCCAACCGCTCTTGGAATTACAACAACTATCAAGTTGTTGCTATCTTCGACAAGCTTGTTTCCGTCCTTCGTGGTTCGACTCGACGGATATTGCTCAAAAATAAGTTTCTGTACACGGATGAGTACTGTGATGCAATTCAATACGAGGGCCTTGTGTTTGCTGCCACCACTCGTGGCACTGTTTTTGCATGGCATCCTAGTAGTTTTGGTACGTTTGTCTTCCACCGTAATTATAATTGTTTCATCCACATGGATGCGGGTTAGCAAGTTTCCCTTTACTAATTAACCTTCTTCTTGTGTTTCCAAGGTCCTGTGAACATCCCACCACCTATACTTGAAAAATTTTATAACCAAGGGGGAGATGACGATGGTGATGATCACGAGCATGAGGATGAGCAGCGCCGATATACTATATGGCGCGTGGAAACTAATTCCGATGGATCACCTCTTCTTGTGTGTATACAGCCCACTGATGATGTTACTGCTAAGGAAGCAGGTGTCTCCCATGTTCGCACTCTCTGGACCTATTCCAACACCCGTTGCATGGTATTCGGGATGGATACTAGTGTGCTAGCGCCACCTCCTTCTCCCTGGCACAGAATTGATAGTCTTGGAGAAAACTTGCTCTTCCTTGGACAAAACTATCCGATGATGGTGAAAGGCGATCCAACTGCTGTTGACACATTTATGAGAAGCAACTGTGTCTATACCTAGGACATTTGGGTGGTTCCCTACCCTTGTACTGATATAGTAGGCCGCTTCAGCCTCGATGATCGGTCCTGCATTGATCTCCAGATCGACAACAGATGGCCCGTCCCAGAGAATCACTTGTGGTTCAAAGCAAGCGTTTCCAACGCCGCAGAATGGTTGAGTTGAAGTTCATTTCATGGATTGTTATTTGTTGTGTGGTGAAAACTTTAGTATTTATAATGTATCCTTGTTGTCGATGTGGGTTGATGACCTGTTGTATGTAATAAAATGATATGCCTGTGATAAACTTACTAAATTTATGAATGGCTTTCGAGTCGCTTCTCTAAATTTGTACTAGCTTCACATGCTTCGCGCGTCGGGCGGGTGTTTTTTTTACTGTAGCCATATGTTAATGTGTTCGTTGTACGTAACCAGCACCTCGAATCCTCGATACCAGTATACTATATACTAGTAGGAGTAAGTAGTAGGAGTAGTAGGGTGGCATGGGCCAGAACAAGCATTCGCGTCCAGGAGTACGGCACACGCCACCATCACGACATCCATCTGACACCATATTATTTCTTGGAGTCCGTGCTATATCAATCTCTTCAACCTTGTCGTTTCTCTAACTTCAGCCATCGCGCAGCGGGCGAGGTGGGGGTTTGCCGATAGTCGGTTTCCTTAACTGCGGTCCCACTTGTAAGGCCAACTCCAACGCACGACCCCAAACGGACCTCCGTTTTGCACGAACTCCAATGATAATTTTGACTAGAAAAGCAAGACCAAAGAAAACAAGAACCACAAGAATACATTTTACTACCCCTGTAAGTTGGATTAGTGCCTTCTTGATGCATTCATTGTTAATCTGTGGAGGCTCGATCTTGCGTGCTTCTTTCTTCTTCGAGTGTAAAGAAGTAGACGTTGATTCCTCGCATCTAGTCTCATGTCTAGCCTCTATTCTAGTAGGAGTATCAACAAGTGCACTAATCTCATCCGATAGCAGAACCAAAGATTTGGTCGGGTTCTTCCTCCTTTTGCTGACACGTGGGACATCCAGCATCCAGGTCGTGTCATGAAAGAAAATAGAGTGGTAGTTGAAGCCACGAGATGTGCATCTTGGGTTAAACTGTAAATAGAATCTTACTACTCTTGAGTAACTCCAAAAGCGGCCACCGAAGATCTTTATTGGATTTTTTTCATCACCAGCACGTCGAGGTGAAAGATGTGCAGGTTCAGTGGGTCCTCTTGCGTTTTCATTGACATGTGGGGCCGCATGTGAGCAAACAGACGATGGGCTCCGCGCGTCCGCTGGCTGGCTGAGAAGAGAGATAGAGGAGGGCTGAGCATGGACTGCAGGAAATTTGTTCTACGTACCTCGATATAGGCTCGATATAGTGGGGTGGCATGGGCCATAACTCAGTAGCATTCACATCTAGCAGTACGGCACACGCCACCCACACGAGTCCCATCTGGCACCAATTTTCTTGGAGTCCGTGCTACATCCATCTCTTCTCCCTCCTGTTTTCTCAGCCATCTGACAAGATAATTACTGTAGTATCATATACTACTACATGGATTTGACGGAAAGATAAAAATACATACAGATCCATCAACGTTCAACGACATCCTCACGCCCTAGTGCGCCGGGTCACCAACCGATGTGTGAGGAGCAGCGGCGTTGGCGGCGAGCTCAACGTGCTTTTGAACAGTGTCGTCCAAGGTTGCCCTGCGCTCCAAGAAGGCCAGCGTCCTATCGTCCTCCTCTTACATGTAGTAGTCCTTGTGGACGATTAGCGCGTAGACGTGGGTGATTATGTCGATGGTGTCTTGCTGCGCCAGGCGCTGCGTGGTGAGCGCGACCTCGAGTTGGACATTCTCCGGCACGACGACGGGCAGTCGCAGGTCCACCAGTGCGTCGAAGAGGTTGTTACCATAGTGGCCGTCGAGGGTGGCGGGCATCGCAGAGCCTGGGCGCGTCAGCTGGAGGCTTACGTCAAAGTCGTTCGCAAGTTTCTTAATGACGGTGAACTTGTTGAGGAAACCGACGAGGACCTCGTCGAACAAGGAGATGAAGTTGTCATCCAAGCGGCCCCTCACCCTGGCGGCCTCAAGCAATACTACCTGGAGACGTTCCTTGGTGCCGGTGGACGTGGTAGTACTCCTAAATCCAGACGGTGGTGCTACTAGTACTAGTAGTAGTACTACCAATGTAGTAGTAGGAGTACTAGCACTGTACTACCCGTTGGTCAAATTATTACATGCTGCCCCTCACAGTGAAGTGACAAGACCCTGCGCCGGAGATGACACCTGAGTATAGGTGCCGTGTTCGGCATACCATAGTCAGCCTCACCGTCTGCATTCACTATCATCATGGCTGTAGAGCTAGCCTGCTTACAACTAGCCATGTTCAACATAATTTCCTATGCGTAGATGCCCGTGCATTGCACGGAACACCAAGATTGGGGGTGGACGGCTTCGGCAGCGGCCATCGCGCCAGATTTTTCCATGGCCTTCTCCTCCTAGATTGTGAGAGACAAGGAGTTGTTTGTAAATACAGAACAAGTGCAGGCATCTTTTTGCAAAAATGGAGAAGCTTGGTTTGTATGCGTCAGATATAGATCCGACGGCTATTGGTGAAAGATGGGAGGCACAACATCATCACCAACTCAGGACCTGTTTGATTCACAGGATTTGGAAAACGCAGGAATAGGACACAGCAATATTACAAGTTTCAAACTGATATTGCAAATGTTAGGAGTAATGCTGCACCTACGAAGAGGGAATTACTAGGAAGTTTACGTAAGAACTTTCGTTACTTTAGGTGGATGCAGCATTATCGTACAAACTAAAATCCACCGCCCTGACAAGTCACTAATGGGCAAATAAGTTTTCGAGTCTCTGGCCACTTGATGTTTCAAAAACAAATTCAGCTTTTGCGGAGAAATGAGCTCCACCGTGTACCCGCGCGGGTGTGGCTGGGCACGAAGTGTGGGTACGTGCACGGTGCACCTATTCTCTTCTTGTATACGTACACCACCTACGTGGGGTTGTGTGAGAGAGATACAAACCTAGAGAGATATAGTGTGTGGGTTCTTGAGAGTTTTTTTGTGTGTGGGGGGGGGGTCAATCAAAAAATTTAACATATGCAATGTGTGTGGAATAGAGTCTTGGATATAACATATATATAGAGGGGGCGATCCACGAGAAGAGAGTGGAGGTATCATCGGCTTGAGGTGTCCATAGAATCGAAGAGAGGGATGATGTGTGTGTGCATGCGCGCGCGATCGATAAAGAGTGCCATCGAATTTGTGTGTGCCCACGTCAAAGATATAGAGTGGCTGGCCTACTGGAACGTGAGATGGGACATGTGCAGTTTGTCTCTGTGGCATGGATACCTACCTGTAGCGCTCGACTATCGGTGTGTGGTGGGGGAAGAGGGAGGCCCAATTAACTATAGAGGTACAATGGCTGGTATATGTGTGGAGGAGGAGAGAGGCCTACCTCATGTATTAAGGAGATCGATCTGCCTCATGTATTAAGGGAGATCGATCGGCATCCATGCATATGTGCAGGAGATGAATAAGGTTGGGAGAGAGACAGAGCTAGAGTGTTGGAGGGGGTGGTAGTGGAGTTGCTTCTAACAAATGGTGGGATAGGCTTGCTACACAAACGGAGGGCACACCCGCAATATCAATAAGAGAGGAGATGACTGCTTGTTGTCTGTGCATGTGCGTGTGAGAGACGGGTCAGGAGGCATGCACGCATGATGAGGGGGGATGATGTGGCTGTGGTAAGAAGACGTAACTACATAGGAAGATCAATCTCCCTTTGTAAGAGAAAGGAGAGACATAACTTGTGAGGTACGTCGATCGATGGGGGGGGGTAGTTAAAGTCGATCTAGGTATATGTTGGGAGATCAATCGGTATACATGCATGTGTGTGTTAGAAGCAAATGAGGCACGAGGAGAAGGATAGAGAGAGATGGATGCATGTAGGAGGTGGTACGAGAGGCATACTATATCGAGGGGAGGAGTGTGCGAGTACGAGAACGATGAAAAGACTGGTGGGAGTGAGGCATGGATGGTGACAAGAGAAGAGGGGAAGCTTGTGTTTGTGCTAGGCACACCTGGCTAGAGAGGCATATCAATCGATGTGTGCCGTAAAGAAGGAGCTGGGGGGCCTACACAAACCGTGGGTGAATGACCTAAAGTGAAAAGACGAATTTGTGCGATGGAGCTAGAGAATGCTGAGGGAGGGTGAGAGGGATGCGGGCTTGTGCATGCACAAGAGAAAGTTAGCGCTAGCTGCAAAGATAAGAGGGTTGTGTGGGTGTAAAAGACGAATAGAGATCATATATAGTTCATTATAAAAAGCGAATTCGGATATTTGAAGAATTTATCATAGTGTTTCAAACCGACGGATGTGTGAATATATATAAAGGTGATACACATGGTGTGGTTATGAACATGGTATACTACATTTAATATGTTTTATCTCTACTCTTATAAAAACGGAGTTGTTGATGATGGTGTGCCTGCCATCCTGCATTATAGGCCGTCTGATTTATATCTGGCGGATAGCAAGGAAACTATGATGGTTGAAGTTGGCAACAATCATGATTGTAGATTCTTATTGAAATAGAGAAACGAATTCAAATTTAGTTCGAATTGCAGTGGTAGTATAGACATTTGGAATGCACTAAAATGTTGGTATGAGTAGGTTACATGCATTATACAGCAAGCAAAAAAATTTAATCGGACATAACATGGATTCATACTCCCTCCTTCCATCTATATAGGGCATAATGAGATTTTTAAGACCGCCTTTGACTATTGACAAGATTAATAGTACATGACATGCACAATGTGAAAATTATATCATTGAAAGAACCTTTCACAGACGAATTTAACGGTGTGCTTTGTTTAAGTTGCATGTCATATATCATTGCTCTAATATTTGGTCAAAGTTAGCATCGAAAAACGCATTAGGCCCTATATAGATGGAAGGAGGGAGTAGCTTTGAATAGCATTTGTATAGTAAAACGGGGCAAGACTCTCTCTTTGTGTGGTGTGAATATTTTTATTTTTTTCGTTTTCTTTTTGGTTGAGGGAAGTGCGAATTGATTTGGTACGTACAAGTACAATATTACTACACGTTAGGCTTCTCCCTAAAATTCAACCCGCATCTTGTTATACCCCAAAAATTCAGATATTGTGCTCCCAAAACTGGCGCCTTCACAACCCGCGCCTTGCTATCCCGAAATTACAACGCGCGCGAAAACACCCTCCAATTGCCAAATCCCGACACGCGAAATCCCCCTTCTAACTCTGACCCGAAAGGGCCGCTAGTTCAAATCGGTGGGGGGTGCTTTTGTAACACACCCTACATTTTGGACAAGCGCGTTCCTAAGTCATGCTTCACCCCCTCCCATCGCCCCCTTTTCGCCATTCGAAATCCCAGGCTGCCATAACCTCTCCGCTCCAGCCACAAAACCCCACCCTCCTCCATCCTCCACGTCACCGCTGCTCAGCCAGAGCCTCTTCCCCGACGACATCGTCCACCGCAACAGCTCGACGTCCCTCGTCCACCTCCCCGGATGAGGATCCATCGTCCATCTCGCCGTCCCGCCGGTTCAGCCGCCCCGTCCTCCACCTCCAAGGAGCTGCTCCGACGATCGCCTCGTCTATCACGGCTGCTCCATCCCCACAGCGCCTCCTTAACCTGCTCCAACGGAACCGCATCATCCTCACTGACTCCTCGGACGAAGCCGAGGCCTACTCGGCGCCACCAAAGAGGTTGTACACTCATCGCATTGCACCTTCTCCTTAACTCGACCTCCCGGCGCCGACGGTGCTCCATCCCGCACCCTCATGGAGCGGCTACCTTGAAGCCGGCACCGTGGGCGACATCTCCACGGCGGCTCTCCCCCAGTGTGAGGCCCTTTCGGCAGTGGCATCCATACCAGCCGGATCTGCTGCTGCTGCTCCGGCTCTCGCTAGCCTAGCTGCTGCTGCTGCTCTCCCCCTCGCTCATGCTGCTGCTCTGCTCCGATTAAGCCACACTTCAGTCGACTAAATCGACTTTTGGGTCAGTCGATT
>NC_057803.1:39297806-39472878 GCF_018294505.1 Triticum aestivum
ACCCGCAGCGGGGACAGGTGCTCGCTGGAGAGGTACCCCACTATCTATCTTAGGGTTCAGGGTGGGGGTGGGGGCCTAGAGGGCTGGACGGGGCGGCGGTGGCGAGTTGTTTCGGGGCGGCGAGGCAGCGCTGGGGCCGGCGGTTCGGCCGGTGGTGGCTGGCAGCTCAGGGGGGTGTAGGTTGAAGATGAACTGCAGGCCCTCCCTAAACTACATGTCAAGTGCCTCTCTGCTACTATTGCGTTCAGTTCCGACAGTAGCATTCAGATTCCACAGTAAATTTCAGTTTCGATAGTTAAGTTCAGAGTCAACAGTGTTTACCTCATCTGTTGTAGTCAGATGGTTTTTGGTGATGTTAATTTTACATCCATTTTACATCATCTATTGGAGATGCTATTAGAATCCCACTTGAGATTGACGATGTCTGTCTTGTGCTGCTTCAGCCTTGACGTCTTACGGCTCACCGGAGCTGCTCCAACGACAGAACGATCTGTCACAATAAAGCAGTGCCCTAGACGTCGTCTACAGATTCCTCAGATCTTCCTCCACACCTCCGACATCCACCTCTGCCTCAACTGCTTCAGCGACCAACCCAATGATGCTGAGGTCGACACAGCTACGGCAAAGAGGTTGTACACTTGTTGCAGCACTTATTACTATACATTCACGTCGATCCATTAGGGCTATTTTGTTTCAACAGAAAAACATCAATCCACTGGTTGTTACCATCACTCTAAATTTCTGCATGCTCTCCTTACATAATCTCACCATATTTTTTTCGTATGCATGTCAGATATTGTACACAGTCATGCTAAACATGTAGAGAAAAAGAGAAGAGTTTTGCATGGCAATACAATGTCATGCAGACATCGCTCCATGGTGGGTTCAATGGCAAACCCTCCCCACCCCTCTCCAGATTGTAATCCAGAGGAAGATATCTGTTCTGAGGCGGATTTGGATGCCGCTGACCACTCCTATTTACCCTCCAAGGTGTTTGCTCTACCTTGGCATGATGATGTTAGTCATATCATGCATATGTTGCCTTGCAGTGCCTACTTTTGACATCATATATGTCATCTGCTTAGTTTAGACATGTTCTGTAATGCCACTTGTCTAGTTTCTATATCATATATGGGAATTATGCAGTCTCATGTCTTTTAGCCAGCCATAATATATGTGAAATGTGCAATGCCATCCTATTTAACCAGGCATCATATATTTGAATGATATCTTGCCCATCCTTTTGTTCATTACATTTCCATTTGTTGACAATGTTTGTACATTAAACTACTCTTCCTATGAATCAACCATTTGGGTGGGAGATGGAAAAATCTGGAGTTAAAAGAAGGCCTTCAGAGCAGACAGTGCTACCTGTCGAAGCAGATCTCTTGTTGGGTCCCGATAGCTCCTCAAAGATGGATTCAGAGACAGATGACCAGTCCTATTCCCCCACTGAGGTGTATGCTCTAACTTGGCACGGTTATACTGCTCATATCATGCATACGGTGTCTTGCATTGCATAGTTTAGACATCATATACACAATATTCAACATCATGTTCTTAGTTCAGACATCATATAGAATGCCCTCTGTTTAGCATATAAATCACATATGTGAATTAAATGATGCGATCCTGATTACTTAGATAACATGTAGGTGAATTATGTCATGTGATCCTGTTTAGTTATTCATCATATCTTTGAATTATGTTATGCTATGCTATCTAGTTTAGATAGACATCATATATGTGAAATTATGTCATGCTATCCATTTTAGTTAAACAATATACATGTCAACTATTTCATGCCCTCTTTTTTCCACACTATCTATTGCATATGTCTCTCATACAATGTCTGTACATTCAACTATGTTTCTTGTTTATCAGCCATTTGAATTGGAGCGGGTGATGCCAGTATCTAGCGGACTAAAAACACGGTCTTCAAATAAAACAATGCTATCTCTTGGTGGAGATAGCACCCCTGTTGTACATGCACAAGAACTAGCCCTACCACACATAATCCAAACTCTCGCAGATTGTACCCCTACTATGATGGACAGAGAACCAGCTTCACCCAATCTAACCCCAACCCCAGCTGATAGTAACCCAGTTCCTGTTGACACAGCACCATCTCCACCACAGAGCTCCCAAACAAGAGCAGTTAGTAAGGCAGCTCCAGTGCCCAAAGGGCCAGTACTATCACGGCGAACCCCAACTCCACCAGTTAGTACGCTTATTCCTGTGGAGGAAGCACAACCAGCTAGTCGTAGTTTAGCATATATCGCATTTGATGTTGTTAAATCGTATGTGCATATCTTCCCATCTTGGAAATATTATGCTGAAGATGAAGGAAAATGCCAGTTGCAGGTGTTTGTCCAGGAGTTATGTGTAAGTAATGTTATTCATGGCAATTACTTTGCTTCATCCCATACATCCTACCTCCATGATGGTTATAATACAACAAATTTTCCCATTTTTCTCTATAGAGAAGGACCGATTTGGAAACTCAGGATGAGGTAACCTGTGCTAATACCTCTGCTATCTTCAACAATGCTTGGTGGCAGTATCAGAATTACCTGAAGAAAACGTACTTCACCGGCAAAGAAACTCATCAAATTCCCTTACGTTCTCCTGAGACACATTTACTGGACGATGACTGGGAACGCCTTGTTCTGTACTGGTCCCGAACCAAGAATGTGGTAAGGTCTATGAGCTCATTTTCTATTTTTAAGTATTATATTCTTGCGTCTTACTGTACTCTGTTCATGTAGAACAAGTGCCTAAACCTAAAGAACAACTGTTCTAATTTAAGATTCCATTGCTACCATAGGACATAGATATATGTTTGTTTGATGCTTTTATTATGTACTAGTACTTGGCAATAGAAGACTTGGTAGTTTAATCCTGTCCACCTTACTAATGAACTGGTTCACCAAAATGAGTTTCATATACTAGTACATGCTAAACTTGTTATGTGTCTGCTTGTTTCTTGTTTTAGAATGCCGACAGAATATTGGGAAAGAGTGCCTTATTAAGCAACGGTAAAGGAAGTAATGCAGATAAGGTTCAGGATAGTGACACATCCTGTCTTGGTTTAGTGTTGGAATTACTGGCCACTACCGCTTGCACAAGCTATTCAAACTCACTGTCTGAATCAGTTCGATTTCTTGAGTCTCAACTACAAGCTGAAAGACATCGATCAGCTGTGCTGCGACAAGAAGCGGAAGGACTGCGGAAGTCCCTGGAGCATTCATATGCATACTTTCTGGTGCAACAGCAAGCGTTGGAGGATTTTAGCGCCAAACAGGACAACGCTAATTAGCTTGCTAAGCTTATTGCCAGCATGGTGGATACCCAGGATAACGTTTCTTGAGCTCTTCTGAAGTTGTTTCAGTTATGGTCTTGTTTTGCTGCCGCGTTTATTTGCACTGGTGGCCAATTTTGACGGCCAGTGTATATGATATGCTGCTTTGTTCCCTATATTTGCACTGGTGGTGAACTTTGATGCCTAGTGGATGTAATATGTGTAATAGCCGTGATAGCCTAGTGTTAGTTGCTTCCTTATTTATTTCCTTGTTGTCTTTGTTTATTTGTTTGCTTGTAGTCATTGCAGTTCTTCTTCCGCGGTTAACTAGTGGCTGCAATAACCTATTTTTCAAAACTAGGCCACAATAACCATGGGCTAATATTTACTGTAGTGACACTGGGCCTTCTACGAGCCGTAGAAACAGTGGGCCTTCTACGGGCCGTAGAAGTAGTAGGTCTTCTACGGGCCGTAGAAACAATGGGCCTTCTATGGGCCGTATCATCAATGGGCCTTATACGGGCCGTATGATCGATTGGCCGTAAACATGGGCCAATAACAGGCCGCATTATGGCCGCATTATGGCCGCATTATCGTCCGCATTATGGCCTTATACGGGCTGTAACCACGGGCTGAATTTGGCCCACAAGCAGAAAATGACACTAACGGGCTGTAAGTAAACGAATGCTGGAAATGAGCCCAAGAATAAATGGGCTCTGAGAAGGCCGAAAGATAACATGGGCTGGAAACGGCCCAACGGAATAATGGACCGTTAATGGGTATAAAGTGATACACTATTCATTACGGGCCAGTTTCACCATAGGCCGTTAATGGGTGTAAAGTGATACACTGTTCATTACGGGCCAGTTTCACCACGGGCTGTTAATAGGCCAAGAGTTACATAGGGCCTCTTATGGGCCAAAAGACGTCATGGGCCATACATGGGCTAGAAGTGAAAATGGGCTGGAATCATATTGGATGGCCTAGATGACGCTACTGGGCCTAATTCGGATAGGGCGTACTTGGGTTAGCGGGCTGTAAATGGGCTATATGCGAACATGCCGTTAACAGGCTTTCCATGGGCCGGCCCGCCACCTTTTGACCAAGTCAAACAGGCCGGCCTTTTCATAGGAATGGGCCTCTGTTGGGCCGTGCCATGTGTCGACGTATCATAGGCACCTATCTGACCCACTGACGAGCTGACACGTGTTTCGTCCGGCCAATAAGAATTTTACACGTGGAAATTTCCCTTTGGTCGGGGCTGTTAACGGGTTATCAGATCCAAAACCCGACCCGATAGCTTAACGGCGTTCTGTTACGGTGGATGCCACGTGTCGGTCACCCTTGACGAAAGCACTTCTGTGACGCGCGATTTATCGTCATGGAAGTGGACACTTCCGTGATGATAATTTTGGTAATGTCATGGAACACTTCTACGACAGCACAGGTATGACTATCTTGATTCTGTCATAAATTTGTCATGGATGTACATGCATGACAAAAAAGCGACATACTGTGACAAACACGTATCATCACAGAAATGTATTTTTTTGTAGTGTCAAAAACCACAACGCGGTATAGTGATTGCTTTTTGATCTTCAGAAAGAACCATGCTCATTGAATCCGATTCAACTGAAGTTCGATAAACTGACACCCACCAGCCACCTGTGTGCGAAGCACGTTGGTAGAACCAGTCTTGCATAAGCGTACGCGTAATGTCAGTCTGGGCTGCTTCATCCAACAATACCACCGAATCAAGAATCAACTAGTGAAGGCAAGCAATATGTATATACCCACACCCACAACTCCTTTGTGTTCTACTCGTGCATATAACATCTACGCATAAACCTGGCTCTGATGCCACTTTTGGGCAACACAGTAATTTCATAAAAATTCCTACGCACACACAAGATCATGGTGATGCATAGCAACAAGAGGGGAGAGTGTTGTCCACGTACCCTCGTAGACCATAAACGGAAGCATTATGACAACACGGTTGATGTAGTCGTACGTCTTCACGATCGACCGATCCTAGTACCGAAAGTATGGCACCTCCGCGATCTGCACACGTTCGGCTCGGTGATGTCCCACGAACTCACGATCCAGCAGCGTGTCGAGGGAGAGCTTCGTCAGCACGATGGTGTGATGACGGTGATGATGATGCTACCGGAACAGGGCTTTGCCTAAGCACCGCTATGATATGACCGAGGTGGATTATGGTGGAGGGGGGCACCGCACACGGCTAAGAGATCAATGGTCAACTTGTGTGTTCTAGGGTGCCCCTACCCCCATATATAAAGGAGCAAGGGGAGGGGGCCAGCGGCCTCATAGGGTGCGCCCCAAGGGGGGAATCCTACTCCTACTAGGAGTAGGTTCCCCCATTCCTAGTCCAACTAGGAGGGGAAGGAAAGAGGAGGAGGGGAGAAGAAAAGAGGGGACCGGCCCCCCAAGCCCTAAACCAATTTGGTTTGGGCCTAGGGGGCGCGCCCCATAGCTCCCTTGATGGCCTCTATTTCTACTAAGGCCCATGAAGGCCCATCAACCCCCCGGGGGGTTCCGGTAACTCCCCGGTACTCCGGTATTTATTCGATGACCCCCGGAACCTTTCTGGTGTCCGAATATAACCTTCCAATATATCAATCTTTATGTCTCGACCATTTCGAGACTCCTTGTCATGTTCGTGATCTCATCCGGGACTCCGAACAACCTATGGTACATCAAAACACATAAACTCATAATACCGATCGTCATGGAACGTTAAGCGTGCGGACCCTATGGGTTCAAGAAGTATGTAGACATGACCGAGACTCATCTCCGGTAAATAACCAATAGCGGAACCTGGATGCTCATATTGGCTCCTACATATTCTACGAAGATCTTTATCGGTCAAACGCATAACAACATACGTTGTTCCCTTTGTCATTGGTATGTTACTTGCCTGGGATTCGATCGTCAGTATCTCAATACCTAGTTCAATCTCATTACCGGCAAGTCTTTTTATTCGTTCCATAATGCAACATCCCATAACTAACTCATTAGTCACATTGCTTGCAAGGCTTATAGTGATGTGCATTACCGAGAGGGCCCATAGATACCTCTCCGATACACAGAGTGGCAAATCCTAATCTCGATCTATGCCAACTCAACAAACACCATTGGAGACACCTGTAGAGCATCTTTATAGTCACCCAGTTACATTGTGATGTTTGATAGAACACTAAGTGTTCCTTCGGTGTTCGGGAGTTGCATAATCTCGTAGTCATAGGCACATGTATAAGTTATGAAGAAAGCAATAGCAACAAACTAAACGATCATCGTGCTAAGCTATTGGATGGGTCAAGTCAATCACATCATTCTCTAATGATGCGACCCCGTTAATCAAATGACAACTCTTTGTCCATGGCTAGGAAACTTAACCATCTTTGATTAATGAGCTAGTCAAGTAGAGGCATACTAGTGACACTCAGTTTGTCTATGTATTCACACATGTACTAAGTTTCCAGTTAATACAATACTAGCATGAATTATAAACATTTATCATAATATAAGGAAATATAAATAACAACTTTATTATTGCCTCTAGGGCATATTTCCTTCATTGAGATGCCGACGATCGAATCTCGGGCAAGTAATATACCGATGACAAAGGGAACAACATATGTTGTTATGCAGTTTGACCGATAAAGATCTTCGTAGAATATATAGGAACCAATATGAGCACCCAGGTTCCGCTATTGGCTATTGACCGAAAGTGAGTCTTAGTCATGTCTACATAGTTCTCGAACCCGTAGGGTCCGCACGCTTAGCGTTCCATGACGATCGGTATTACGAGTTTATGTGTTTTGATGTACAGAAGGTAGTTCGGAGTCCCGGATGTGATCACGGACATGACGACGAGTCTCGAAATGGTAGAGACATAAAGATCGATATATTGGAAGGGTATGTTTGGACATCGAAATGGTTCTAGATGAGTTCAGCCATTTACTGGAGTACCAGGGGGTTACCGGAACCCCCCGGGGAGTCAATGGGCCTTATTGGGCCTTAGTGGGAGAGAGGAGGAGGCGTCCAGGTGGAGGGCGCGCCCCCCAAGCCCAATCCAAATTGGATGGGGGCCCGGCCCCCCTTTCCTTCCCTCTCTCTCCCTCTTCCTTCATCTCCTACTCCTACTAGGAAGGGGGAAACCTACTCCTACTACGAGTAGGACTCCCCCCTTGGGCGCACTCTATGAGTGCCGGCCCTCCCCTCTTCCACTCCTTTATATACGGGGGAGGGGGCACACCATAGACACACAAGTTGATTGTTTAGCCATGAGCGGTGCCCCCCTCCATAGGATTCCACCTCCGTCATATCGTTGTAGTGCTTAGGCGAAGCTCTACGTCGGTAACTTCATCATCACTATCATCACGCCGTCGTGCCGACGAAACTCTTCCTTGGCCTTAGCTAGATCAAGAGTACGAGGGACGTCACTGAGCTGAACGTGTGCAGACCGCGGAGGTGCCCTGCATTCGGTACTTGATCGGTGGGATCGCGAAGATGTTCGACTACATCAATCGCGTTTCATAATGCTTCCGCTTTTTGTCTACAAGGGTACGTAGACATACTCTCCCCCTCTCGTTGCTATGCATCTCCTAGATACATCTTGCGTGATCGTTGGATTTTTTTTTTGAAATACTGCGTTCCCCAACAATAGCATCCGAGCTAGGTCTATGCGTAGATGTTATATGCATGATTATAACACAAAGGAGTTGTGGGCGTAGGTATATACATAATGCTTGCCGTCACTGGTTGATTCTTGATTCAACGGTATTGTTGGATGAAGCAGCTGAGACCGACATTATGCGTACGCTTACGCGAGACTGGTTCTATCGATGTGCTTCGCTCACAGGTGGCTAGTGGGTGTCTGTTTCTCCAACTTTAGCTGAACCGGATTCAATGAACATGGTTCTTTCTGAAGATCAAAAAGCAATCACTATACTGCGTTGTGGTTTTTGATGCGTAGGTAACGGTTCTTGCTAAGCCCGTAGCAGCCACGTAAAACTTGCAACAACAAAGTAGAGGACGTCTAACTTGTTTTTGCAGGGCATGTTGTGATGTGATATGTTCAAGACGTGATTATATAAATTGTTGTATGAGATGATCATGTTTTGTAACACAGTTATGGGCAACTGGCAGGAGCCATATGGTTGTCGCTTTATTGTATGAAATGCAATCGCCATGTAATTGCTTTACTTTATCACAAAGCGGTAGCGATAGTCGTAGAAGCAATAGTTGGCGAGACGACAACGATGCTACGATGGAGATGAAGGTGTCAAGCTGGTGACGATGGTGATCATGATGGTGCTTTGGAGATAGAGATCAAAGGCACAAGATGATGATGGCCATATCATATCACTTATATTGATTGCATGTGATGTTTATCCTTTATGCATCTTATTTTGCTTAGTACGATGGTAGCATTATAAGATGATCTCTCACTAAATTTCAAGGTATACATGTTCTCCCCGAGTATGCACCGTTGCTACAGTTCGTCGTTCTGAGACACCATGTGATGAATGGGTGTGATTTGCTCTACGTTTACATATAAATGGTGCAAGCCCGTTTTGCACAAGCAGAATACTCGGGTTAAACTTGACGAGCCTAGCATATGCAGATATGGCCTCGGAACACTGAGACCTAAAGGTCGAGCGTGAACCATATAGTAGATATGACCAACATAGTGATGTTCACCATTGAAAACTACTCCATCTCACGTGATGATCGGACATGGTTTAGTTGATATGGATCACGTGATCACTTAGATGATTGGAGGGATGTCTATGTAAGTGGGAGTTCTT
Organism: Triticum aestivum; assembly: GCF_018294505.1. Lineage (NCBI taxonomy): Eukaryota > Viridiplantae > Streptophyta > Magnoliopsida > Poales > Poaceae > Triticum > Triticum aestivum. The sequence continues at coordinate 39,306,942 of NC_057803.1, forward strand.
AAGTAATATGATTAATTGAACTTTAATTTATCATGAACTTAGAACCTGATAGTATTTTGCATGTCTATGTTGTTGTGGATATATGGCTCGTGCTGTTGTTTCGTTGAATTTTAATGAGTTCCCAGAGAAAGCTAAGTTGAAAGATGATGGTAGCAATTACACGGACTGGGTCCGTAACTTGAGGATTATCCTCATTGCTGCACAGAAGAATTACGTCCTGGAAGCACTCCTGGGTGACAAGCCTGCCGCAGATGCTGCTGACAATGTTAAGAACGTCTGGCAGAGCAAAGCTGATGACTACTCGATAGTTCAGTGTGCCATGCTTTACGGCTTAGAACCGGGACTTGAACAATGTTTTGAACATCGTGGAGCATATGAGTTGTTCCAGGAGTCGAAGTTAATATTTCAAGAAAATGCTCGGATTGAGAGATATGAAGTTTCCAATAAGTTCTACAGCTGCAAAATGGAGGAGAATAGTTCTGTAAGTGAACATATACTCAGAATGTCTGGGTACCACAACCACTTGACTCAGCTGGGAGTTAATCTTCCTGATGATAGTGTCATTGACAGAGTTCTTCAATCACTGCCACCAAGCTACAAGAGCTTCGTGATGAACTATAATATTCAAGGGATGGATAAGACAATTCCCAATCTCTTTGCAGTGTTAAAGGCTGCGGAGGTACAAATCAAGAACGAGCATCAAGTGTTGATGGTCAACAAGACCACCAGTTTCAAGAAGAAGGGCAAAGGGAAGAAGGGGAACTTCAAGAAGAACTGCAAGCAAGTTGCCGCTCAAGTGAAGAAGCCCAAGTCTGGACCTAATCCTGAGACTGAGTGCTTCTACTGCAAAGGGACTGGTCACTGGAAGCAGAACTGCCCCAAGTATTTGGCAGATAAGAAGGATGGCAAACTAAAAGGTATATTTGATATACATGTTATTGATGTGTACCTTACTAATGCTCGCAGTAGCACCTGGGTATTTGATACTAGTTTTGTTGCTAATATTTGCAACTCGAAACAGGCGCTACAGATTAAGCGAAGATTGGCTAAGGACGAGGTGACGGTGCATGTGGGAAATGGTTGCAACGTCGATGTGATCGCAGTCGGCACGCTACCTCTACATCTACCTCCAGGATTAGTTTTAGACCTGAATAATTTTTATTTGGTGCCAGCGTTAAGCATGAACATTATATTTGGATCTTGTTTGATGCCAGACGGTTATTAATTTAAATCAGAGAATAATGGTCGTTCTATTTATATGAGTAATATCTTTTATGGTCATGCACCCTTGATGAGTGGTCTTTTTTTACTAAATCTTGATAGTAGTGATACACATATTCATAGTATTGAAGCCAAAAGATATAAGTTTAATGATGATAGTGCAGCTTATTTGTGGCATTGCCGTTTAGGTCATATTGGTGTAAAGCACATGAAGAAATTCCATGCTGATGGGCTTTTGGAATCACTTGATGCTTGCGAACCATGCCTCATGGGCAAGATGACTAAGACTCCGTTCTCCAGAACAATGGAACAAGCAACAGACTTATTGGAAATTATACATATTGATGTATGCGGTCCGATGAGTGTTGATTCTCGTGGCGTGTATTGTATTTTTCTAACCTTCACAGATGATTTGAGCAGATATGGGTATATCTACTTGATGAAACATAAATCTGAAACATTTGAAAAGTTCAAAGAATTTCAGAGTGAAGTGGAAAATCATATTAACAAGAAAATTAAGTTTCTACGATCTGATCGTGTAGGAGAGTATTTGAGTTACGAGTTTGGTCTTCATTTGAAACAATGTGGAATAGTTTCGCAACTCATGCCACCTGGAACACCATAGCATAATGGTGTGTCCGAACATCGTAACCGCACTTTATTAGATATGGTGCGATCTATGATGTCTCTTACTTATTTACCGCTATCGTTTTGGGGGTATGCTTTAGAGACGGCTGCATTCACGTTAAATAGGGCACCATCGAAATCCGTTGAGACGACACCTTATGAACTGTGGTTTGGCAAGAAACCCAAATTGTCGTTTCTTAAAGGTTGGGGCTGCGATTCTTATGTGAAAAAACTTCAACCTGATAAGCTCGAACCCAAATTGGAGAAATGTATCTTCTTACAATACCCAAAAGAGACTTTTGGGTACACCTTATATCACAGATCCGAAGGCAAGATATTCATTGCTAAGAATGGATCCTTTCTAGAGAAGGAGTTTCTCTCGAAAGAAGTGAGTGGGAGGAAAGTAGAACTTGATGAGTGCTACCTCTTGAGCACTGCGTTGGTTTTCCCCGAAGAGGAAGGGATGATGCAGCAAAGTAGCGTAAGTATTTCCCTCAGTTTTTGAGAACCAAGGTATCAATCCAGTAGGAGGCTACGCGCGAGTCCCTTGTACCTGCACAAAACAAATAAATCCTTGCAGCCAACGCAAATAGGGGTTGTCAATCCCTATAAGGCCACTTACAAGAGTGAGATCTGATAGATATGATAAGATAATATTTTTGGTATTTTTGTGATAAAGATGCAAAGTAAAATAAAGGCAAAGTAAATAGCAAAGGAAATAACTAAGTAGTAGGAGATTAATATGATAAAGATAGACTCGGGGGCCATAGGTTTCACTAGTGGCTTCTCTCGAGAGCATAAGTATTCTACGGTGGGTGAACAAATTATTGTTGAGCAATTGATAGAATTGAGCATAGTTATGAGAATATCTAGGTATGATCATGTATACAGGCATCACGTCCGAGACAAGTAGACCGACTCCTTCCTGCATCTACTACTATTACTCCACTCATCGACCGCTATCCAGCATGCATCTAGAGTATTAAGTTAAAAATAGAGTAACGCCTTAAGCAAGACGACATGATGTAGAGGGATAGACTCATGCAATATGAAGAAAACCCCATCTTGTTATCCTCGATGGCAACAATACAATACGTGCCTTGCTGCCCCTACTGTCACTGGGAAAAGACACCGCAAGATTGAACCCAAAGCTAAGCACTTCTCCCATTGCAAGAAAGATCAATCTAGTAGGCCAAACCAAACTGATAATTCGAAGAGACTTGCAAAGATAACCAATCATACATAAAAGAATTCAGAGAAGATTCAAATATTGTTCATAGAGAGACTTGATCATAAACCCACAATTCATTGGTCTCAACAAACACACCGCAAAAAGAAGATTACATCAAATAGATCTCCACAAGAGAGGGGGAGAACATTGTATTGAGATCCAAAAAGATAGAAGAAGCCATCTAGCTACTAACGATGGACCCGTAGGTCTGAGGTAAACTACTCACACTTCATCAGAGGGGCTACGGTGTTGATGTAGAAGCCCTCCGTGATCGATGCCCCCTCCGACGGAGCTCGGAACAGGCCCCAAGATGGGATCTCATGGATACAGAAAGTTGCGGTGGTGGAATTAGGGTTTTGGCTCCGTATCTGATCGTTTGGGGGTACATAGGTATATATAGGAGGAAGGAGTACGTCGGTGGAGCAACAGGGGGCCCACGAGGGTGGAGGGCGCGCTTGGGGGGGGGGTAGGCACGCCCCTACCTTGTGTCCTCCTCTTTTCTTTCTTGACGTAGGGTCTAAGTCTCCCGGGTCTTGTTCGTTGAGAAAATCACGTTCCCGAAGGTTTCATTCCGTTTGGACTCCGTTTGATATTCCTTTTATTCGAAACCCTAAAACAGGCAAAAAAACAGCAATTCTGGGCTGGGCCTTCGGTTAATAGGTTAGTCCCAAAAATAATATAAAAGTGGATAATAAAGCCCAATAATGTCCAAAACAGTAGATAATATAGCATGGAGCAATCAAAAATTATAGATACGTTGGAGACGTATCAATGAGGTAACTGTACCTGTTCCCTTATTGGAATGTAGTTTATCACAAAAATCAGTTCTAGTGATTCCTACACCAGTAAGTGAGGAAGCTAATGAAGATGATCATGAAACTTATGATCATGTTACTACCGAACCTCGCAGGTCAACCAGAGTAAGATCTGCACCAGAGTGGTACGGTAATCATGTTCTGGAAGTCATGTTACTTGACCATGACGAACCTACAAACTATGAGGAAGCGATGATGAGCCCAAATTCTGCAAAATGGCTTGAGGCCATGAAATCTGAGATGGGATCCATGTATGAGAAAAAAGTGTGGACTTTGGTTGACTTTCCCGATGATTGGCAAGCCATAGAGAATAAATGGATCTTCAAGAAGAAGACTGATGCTGACGGTAATATTACTGTCTACAAAGCTCGATTTGTTGCAAAAGATTTTCGACAAGTTCAAGGAGTTGACTGCGATGAGACCTTCTCACCCGTAGCGATGCTTAAGTCTGACCGAATCATGTTAGCAATTGCCGCATTTTATGATTATGAAATTTGGCAAATGGATGTCAAAACTGCATTCCTTAAGGGATATCTCAAAGAAGAGTTGTATATGATGCAACCGGAAGGTTTTGTCGATCCAAAAGGTGCTAACAAAGTGTGCAAGCTGCAGCGATCCATTTATGCACTGGCGCAAGCCTCTCGGAGTTGGAATATATGCTTTGATAGTGAATCAAAGCATATGGTTTTATACAGACTTTTGGAGAAGCCTGTATTTACAAGTAAGTGAGTGGGAGCTCTGTAGCATTTCTGATATTATATGTGGATGACATATTGCTGATTAGAAATGATACTAAATTTCTGAATAACATAAAAGGGTACTTGAATAAGAATTTTTCAATGAAAGACCTCGGTGAAGCTTCTTATATATTGGGCATCAAGATCTATAGAGATAGATCAAGATGCTGAATTGGACTTTCACAATGCACATACCTTGATAAAGTTTTGAAGAAGTTCAAAATGGATCAAGCAAAGAAAGGGTTCTTGCCTATATTACAAGGTGTGAAGTTGAGTCAGACTCAATGCCCGACCACTGCAGAAGATAGAGAGAAAATGAAAGTCATTCCCTATGCTTCAGCCATAGGTTCTATCATGTATGCAATGTTGTGTACCATACCTGATGTGTGCCTTGCTATTAGTTTAGCAGGGAGGTACCAAAATAATCCGGGAGTGGATCACTGGACAGCGGTCAAGAATATCCTGAAATACCTGAAAAGGACTAAGGATATGTTTCTCGTTTATGGAGGTGACAAAGAGCTTGTCGTAAACGGTTACGTCGATGCAAGCTTTGACACTGATCCAGATGAATATTAGTCACAAACTGGATAGTATTTTTATTGAATGGTGGAGCTATCAGTTGGTGCAGTTCCAAGCAGAGCATCATGGCGGGATCTACATGTGAAGCGGAGTACATAGCTGCTTCGGAAGCAGCAAATAAAGGAGTCTGGATGAAGGAGTTCATATCCGATCTAGGTGTCATACCTAGTGCATCGAGTCCAATGAAAATCTTTTGTGACAATACTGGTGCAATTGCCCTGGCAAAAGGAATCCAGATTTCACAAGAGAACCAAGCACATCAAGAGATGCTTCAATTCCATCCATGATCAAGTCAAGGAGGGAGACATAGAGATTTGCAAAATACATACGGATCTGAATGTTGCAGACCCGTTGACTAAGCCTATCTCACGAGCAAAACATGATCAGCACCAAGACTCCATGGGTTTTAGAATCATTACAATGTAATCTAGATTATTGACTCTAGTGCTAGTGGGAGACTGAAGGCAATATGCCCTAGAGGCAATAATAAAGTTGTTATTTATATTTCCTTATATCATGATAAATGTTTATTATTCATACTAGAATTGTACTAACCAGAAACTTAGTACATGTGTGAATACATAGACAAACAAAATGTCACTAGTATGCCTCTACTTGACTAGCTCGTTAATCAAAGATGGTTAAGTTTCCTAACCATAGACATGAGTTGTCATTTGACGAACGGGATCACATCATTAGAGAATGATGTGACTGACTTGACCCATCCGTTATCTTAGAATTGTGATCGTTTAGTTTATTGCTATTGCTTTCTCCATGTATTATACATGTTCCTATGACTATGTGATTATTAAACTCCCGAATGCCGGAGGAACACTTAGTGTGCTATCAAACATCACAACGTAACTGGGTGACTATAAAGATGCTCTACAGGTGTCTCCGATGGTGTTTGTTGAGTTGGCATAGATCGAGATTAGGATTTGTCACTCCGATTGTCGGAGACCGTATCTTTGGGCCCTCTCGGTAATGCACATCACTATAAGCCTTGAAAGCAATGTGACTAATGAGTTAGTTGCGGGATGTTGCATTACAGAACGAGTAAAGAGACTTGCCAGTAACGAGATTGAACTAGGTATTGAGATGCCGACGATCGAATCGAATCTCAGGCAACTAACATACCAATGACAAAGGGAACAACGTATGTTGTTATGCGGTTGTACTGATAAAGACCTTCGTAGAATATGTAGGAACCAATATGAGCATCCAGGTTCCGCTATTGGTTATTGACCGGAAGTGAGTCTCGGTCATGTCTACATAGTGCTCGAACCCGTAGGGTCCGCACGCTTAACGTTTGATGACGATCGGTACTATGAGTTTATGTGTTTTGATGTACCGAAGGTAGTTCGGAGTCCCGGATGTGATCATGGACATGACGAGGAGTCTTGAAATGGTCGAGACATAAATATCGATATATTGGAAGGCTATGTTTGGACATCAGAATGCTTCCATATGAGTTCGGGCATTTACCGGAGTACCGGGGTTTACCGGAACCCCCCGGGGAGTCAATGGGCCTTATTGGGCCTTAGTGGGAGAGAGGAGGAGGCGGCCAGGTGGAGGGCGCGCCCCCTAAGCCCAATCTGAATTGGGTGGGGGCTGGCCCCCTTTCCTTCCCTCTCTCTCCCTCTTCCTTCTTCTCCTACTCCTACTAGGAAGGGGTGAAACCTACTCCTACTGGGAGTAGGAACCCCCTTGGGCGTGCCCTATGAGGGTCGGCCCTCCCCTCCTCCACTCCTTTATATACGGGGGAGGGGGAACCCCATAAGCACACAAGTTTATTGTTTAGCCGTGTGCGGTGCCCCCTCCATAGAATTCCACCTCGGTCATATCGTTGTAGTGGTTAGGCGAAGCCCTGCGTCGATAACTTCATCATCACCGTCGTGCTGACGAAACTCTCCCTCGGCCTCAGCTGGATCAAGAGTACGAGGGACGTCACCGAGCTGAACGTGTGCAGATCGCGCAGGTGCCGTGCATTCGGTACTTGATCGGTTGGATCACAAAGACGTTCAACTACATCAAGCGTGTTTCATAATGCTTACGCTTTCGGTCTACAAGGGTACGTAGACATACTCTCCCCCTCTCGTTGCTATGCATCTCCTAGATAGATCTTGCATGATCGTAGGAATTTTTTTGAAATACTGCGTTCCCCAATACTCTAGTGGAAAGGAGAGGAGAGCCACAAGGGAGGCCACGCCCCCCCCCATGGCCAGTCCGAATTGGACTAGGAAGGGGGGCGGCGCCCCCTCTTTCCTTCTCCCCTCTTCCTCCTTCCCTCCTTCTCCCTCTCTTGGATGGAAGGGGACTCCAACTAGGATTGGGAATCCTAATTGGACTCCCCATGGTGCACGCCCCCTCTAGGCCGGCCTCCTCCTCCTCCCCTGTAACGCCCGGTTAATCATGCTACAGCAATCCCACGCTAATCATGCCACGTCACCACGGTTACTGTTGATAATCTACCGTTAGTTCAAAACCGAGTCAAATTCAAATTTATAATAAAGTTAAATAATAAAAGTTTTCAAAAGTTAAAACAAAAATGTTCGGGCAGTGCCATAATTTGCATATTTAATTATGGTGTAATAAACACATTTTCATAAAGTGACTAAGTATTTTAAAATGGATTAAAACAGAATAGAAAATAAATAAAAGAAAGAAAATACAAAAGAGAAAACAAACTAACAGAAAAAAGAGAAAACCCAGTAGGCCACCAGCCCAACTGGGCAGGCCCAAACCGGCCCAACCGGCCACTCCCCCCAACTCCCCTTATCCACTCCCCCAGGACCCAAACCGCCACCGACACCCCACTCCCCCCACAAAAATATCTCCCCCTCTCCCCGATTGGATCGGGATTGAGGAGGAGGCCGCCGCTCGCCACCTCGGAGAACGCCGTCGCCCGCCACCACGCCGGAGCCCGCCTGGACCTCGCAGGCGCCTCTTCCCCGCCGGCCTGCTTCTCCTCTCCGCCGGTCGTCCCCGTCATCCACCTCGACACCCGCTGCCCCGAACCCTACTTCGCGTCGTGAGCCCCCTCTCCTTCCCTCCCCTGCTTGACGCGCCACCGCGCGAGCTCACGCGCCCCAACACCCGCGCGTCGCCTGCGCCCCGGACCCCTCTCGCTCGCGTAGCCCCGCACCCGCGTTCCGCTCGCTGCCGCTGCTGCTTCCCTGGCTCGACCTCGCATGGCCTCTGCTGCCACACTACTCGTCAGCCGCCGGCGCCCGCTCGCGCCGCCTCGCAGCCCCCCCGCTCGCGTGCTGCGCCGCGCCCCGCCCCTGTCCCTGCATCGCCGCGCGGCCCTGGCCGCCGCCACTCGTCACCCGCCACCGGCCGCGCTCGCGGTCACCATCCCCTGCTCGCACACCCCGCCGCGCACGCCCACGCGCTCTGCTCCCCACCTAGCTGCTCACCGCGGCCCGCCCCACCCAACACTGCTTGCCGTCCGCGCCTCGCCTGCGCTGCACGCGCCCGCCCCCTCGCCGTGCTGCTCCGGCGCCACGCCGTGGCCGACGCCCCCTGGTAGCCTGGGCCTGAACCCAAACGGGCTAGTGCCCAGCGCCCGCGCGCCCGTAACCCGCATCGCCCCCCAGGGCCTATGAAAGTGGGCCCCCATGCCCCTGAGAACGTTTAAAAGAGATAAAAATAGTAATAAATAAAATTAATAATTAACTTAATTGATCTTAATTAATTAATAAAAGAATTAATTGAACTAATTAATCCTGATTAGATTAACCTAACCACTAATTAAACTAATTCACCCTGTTTAATTAACCTGCTAATTAAATGTGTCAATGACGAACGGGACCCACCTGTCAGGTTGACCAGGTCGACTGCTGACGTCATGATGACGTCAGCAAACACTATTCTGGATAATGTTGCATTGAAATAATTCAATAAATCATAAAAATGATTTAATCCTTTTAAAATTAATACAAAATAAACTGTAGCTCGGATGAAAAAACTTTGTACATGAAAGTTACTTAGAACGACGAGACGAATCCTGATACGCAGCCCGTTTGTCTGCCACGCATCCCTAGCATAGCAAACATGCAACTTTCCCCCTTTGGTTCATTTGTCCGAAAAAGCAAAACGCCGGGAATACTTTTCCGGATGTTTTCCCCCTTCACCGGTACCACCTCGTACCGCGTTAGGGCACACCTAGCATCACGCTTTGTCATGTCATGCATCGTCATGCATTTGTTTGCATTGTATTTATTGTTTCTTCCCCCTCTTCTCTCGCTAGACACCGAGACTGACGCTGCTGCTACCCAGTACGACTACGGTGTTGACGACCCCTCCTTCTCGGCTGAGCTTCCAGGCAAGCCCCCCCCTTGATCACCAGATATCGCCTACTCTTCTCTATACTGCTTGCATAGAGTAGTGTAGCATGTTACTGCTTTCCGTTAATCCTATTCTGATGCATAGCCTGTCATTGTTGCTACAGCTGTTGATACATTACCTGCAATCCTAAATGCTTAGTATAGGATGCTAGTTTGCCATCAGTGGCCCTACATTCTTGTCCATCTACCATGCTATACTATCGGGCCGTGATCACTCGGGAGGTGGTTATGGGTATATACTTATACATAATATATGATACTTGTGGTGACAAAAGACGGGTCGGCTCGAGGAGTACCCGTGGTTGATTCACGAATTGGGGGCTGGAAGGACATACTTTCCCAACAGCCCTCTGTGTGGATCTTTGTCACGAAGCGACAGGGCAGGTTGAGACCACCTAGGAGAGAGGTGGGCCTGGTCCTGGTCGACGTTCATGGTTATTTCAAGATAACACGTTTAACGAGATCTTGGTATTTGATCTGAGTCTGGCCACTGGCCTATACGCACTAACCATCTACGCGGGGACAGTTATGGGCACTCGACGTCGTGGTATCAACCGAAGCCTTCGTGACGTCAGCGACTAAGCAGCGCGCGTCGGGTTGGACTGGAACGCCTGCTCTTGTATAAGGGAGGCTAGGTCTGCTCTTCGGCCGCCCTCGCAACATGCAGGTGTGCAATGGGCGATGGGCCCAGACCCCTGCACCATAGGATTTAGACCGGCGTGCTGACCTCTCTGTTGTGCCTAGGTAGGGCTGCGACGTGTTGATCTTTCGAGGCCGGGCATGACCCAGAAAGTGTGTCCGGACAAAGGGGATTGAGCGTGTTGGGAAATGTGGTGCACCCCTGCAGGGAAGTTAATCTATTCGAATAGCGGTGATCTTCGGTAACAGGACGACTTGGAATTATACCTTGACCTTATGACAACTAGAACCGGATACTTAATAAAACACAGCCTTCCAAGTGCCAGATACAACCGGTGATCGCTCTCTCACAGGGCGACGAGGGGAGGATCATCGGTTAGGATTATGCTACACGATGCTACTTGGTGAACTTACCATCTACTCTCTTCTACATTCTGCAAGAAGGAGGTGCCCAGAAGCGTAGTCTTCGATAGGACTAGCTATCCCCCTCTTATTCTGGCATTCTGCAGTTCAGTCCACATATGATACCCTTATTCCATTTGATACCAATGCATACATATGTAGAGTAGCTCCTTGCTTGTGAGTAATTTGGATGAGTACTCACGGTTGCTTTGCTCCCTCTTTTCCCCCTTTCTATACCCGATTGCTGCGACCAGACGATGGAGCCCAGGAACCAGACGCCACTGTCGATAACGGCTACTATTACTCGGGAGGTGCCTACTGCTACGTGCAGCCCGCTGACGGCGACCAGGAGTAGTTTAGGAGGATCCCAGGCAGGAGGCATGCGCCTCTTTCGATCTGTATCCCAGTTTGTGCTAGCCTTCTTAAGGCAAACTTGTTTAACTTATGTCTGTACTCAGATATTGTTGCTTCCGCTGACTCGTCTATGATCGAGCTCTTGTATTCGAGCCTTCGAGGCCCCTGGCTTGTAATATGATGCTTGTATGACTTATTTTATTTGTAGAGTTGTGTTGTGATATCTTCCCATGAGTCCCTGATCTTGATCTTACACGTTTGCGTGTATGATTAGTGTACGATTGAATCGGGGGCCTCACAAGTTGGTATCAGAGCCGACTGCCTGTAGGAATCCCCCTTCCACACTCCTTGGTCGAAGTCGATTCTAGACATTACAAAAACTTTTACTAACATGGCTGTGTGCCTTACGGGCCCATGTCGCCATCTGGGTGGTATTAGGATCTTTTACTCCTCGATCCTTACTCTGGGGCTCCGAACTCTCTTCTACTCGGGTTAAACGATTTTACTAACTTTAACATTAGGATCCCGTGACCACGTTCACCCCAAAGTTGGATAAGCCCTAGTTATTCTTTAGACTAGTAATTGAACATTATCCACATTGTCATTTGACTCCTTTGAAAACATCTTTGTTTTCAGATGGAACCCACGAGACAGGTCGTGCGCCACACAACGGCCATTGGTGCCTCAGGATCACCTGCTGTGTTGGTTGAGATGATGACCTATCTGGGTTATCGCTGGCACCCTGAGTACACCGTCTACGAGGAGTACCAGGACTTCAACCAGGAGCAGTACCGTGCCATCGTCCACCTCTACTCTCGGGAGTATGACTCCACTACCGTGCTGCACACTGCTCATGGTGTTGGAGTGACTATCGACATGGCAGTCCACGATGCTACTTATGCTGCTCTGACACGTCTTCATGGAGAGTATCAGGAGTTGGACACCTCCCCCTTCAGGTACATTGCTATCGCATCCGATGTTGGTGCGGAGGGGTACTACACTCTGCCTACTCCACTGTCACCCGAGAGCCCTTCTACCATCAGAACCTGGTTCTGCATGCTGATGGGCTGGATAGAGCTAACCGAGCTCTTCACCATGAATTGTACACCACCTGTCGGCACCTGTACCGTGCTCTGACATTGTTGCACCCCTCTGTCCGATCTGGTGATCTGTCGCGTTCTACGATCTACCCTTCCGGGACTGTGATGCCCCAGGGCGTCGGCTGGCCAGATGTGAGAGGCTACTCTCCCGCACTTGGTCCTCTCCTGCCACCTGCGCATCGGGTTCCGCACCAGAGTATCCGCGGACCCCCAGGCTACTCGCGTGGAGGTCTTCCCTTCGCGTCACTACCAGCTGTCAGGCTACACCTACCTCCACAGTTCCTCCTGGGACTGATGTAGGCTTGCTTGTTAGTGTTAGATGCATTCACCGCGAGCCTGCGTGCCGCCTATGATGTTCTTAGCCTATGTACTGAACTCTGTGTACCGAACTCTATGCATGATCTCTTTGGTAAGATATGCCAACTACTATGTAGTATCTATCGTGTTCCTTTCATTATGCATGTTTCATCATGAATGATTTTTGCCCTTGCGAATTCTCAATGCTGAACTACCCCTGTTATATATTGGCAGGATGGTTAGACCAGGTGGTCGTGGTCGTGGTGGCCATGCCCCACCACCGCCTGAGTACATGGCTGGTATGATCCAACAGTTAGAGCTGAACCACCAATTCATGGAAAATATGATGGCTCAGTTTCCTCGCCCCAATATGAACCAGCAGCCAGCCCAAGTGACTCCGCAGGATTTCATGCGCCTCAACCCAACTGTGTATCGCAGCTCAACTCAGCCTCTGGATGCTGATGACTGGCTCCGTGACATCACCTACAAGATGGAGTCTGCTGATGTAGCCCCTGCCAGCTACGTCACCTTTGCTTCCTTCTTCTTGAAGGGACCCGCTGCTCAATGGTGGGACAGTCATAGGCGTACTCTGCTAGTTGGAACAATCATCACCTGGCCAGACTTCCAAGCTGCTTTCCGTGCTCGCTTCATTCCTCAGGGAGTCATGGACCGTAAGAAGCGTGAGTTCCACAACCTCACCCAAGGCAACATGACTGTTGAATCTTATCACCGGGAGTTTCTGGACTTGTCCCGCTATGCTGAAGAAGACATTGCAACTGATGCACGCAGGCAGGAGAAGTTCCGTGACGGCCTTCAAGCTGACATCAAGCTCGCACTCCTAGTGCATGACTTTACTGATTTTGCCACCTTGGTGAACAAGGCCATCAATGTCGAAACTGGTCTACAGAATACCAGAGCTCTCACAGGTGCAACCGTGACACGGGCTCAACTTCGGGCCCGCCCTCATAGAAGCGTAAGATATGGATTCCCAACAGAATGTACCAGCCAACTGCACATCCCCAAGGCAGACCTATGTTGCACCTCGTTCGCCTACTCCTCCAACTAGGCAGCCAAGGCTTCCAGCTCCACCACCCCAAGCTCCTGTCCCCACTCCCAATAATGGTTTGTGCTTCAGGTGTGGTCAACCAGGGCACCGTGCTAGGGAATGCAACCAGAACCAAAATTAACTGGCCCTCCCAAGAGCTGGCCGAGGAGGCAACCAGCCCCGCAACAACAATGCCAAGTCTTATGGTCGTGTTCATGCCAACCACGTTGATCTCAATGAAGTTCTAGACCAACCCGCTATTGTGATGGGTACACTCCTCGTAAATTCAGCACCTGCATCTGTTTTATTTGATACAGGTGCATCACATTCATTCACGTCAGAGGATTTTGCATCATGCATGGCATTAAAAGTGAGGACATGAACACTTCGCTATGAGTACACACTCCCGCGGGCCAATGTAGGCCCTCCATGATTTGCAACGACGTCCCCGTTGAAATCGAAGGACTGAAATTCCTTGTCTCTCCCATCGTACTAAAGTCCTGTAGCATCGACCTCATTATGGGAATGGATTGGTTGAAAGCGCATACTGCTTCTATAGTTTGCGCCACTAAGATCCTCCATCTGCTACACCCTTCTGATGAAATAATTGCTTACCAAGCTCATCTAGTTCAGAACACTGAGGCACGACTTTATGCCTTGAATGCATTGAATGCTGCACCACTCGAGGGCATTGAAAACATTCCCATCGTTCGTGAATTACAAGACGTCTTTCCGGAAGAACTTCCAGGGATTCCCCTGCTAGAGTTGTCGAATTCATTATCGACTTGAAACCAGGCACCACCCCTATAGCCAAACAACCCTACAAGATGTCGCCACATGAACTCATTGAGCATAAGGAGGAAATCGACAAATCTCTTGTCAAAGGTTTCATTCACCCTAGTTGATCTCCTTGGGGAGCACCTTCTCTCTTTGTTAAGAAGAAGGATGGGATGAACCAATTAGTCCAAGACTACCGTCCTATAAACCAAGCTACCATTCAGAATAAATATCCTCTTCCTCGGATCAATGATTTTTATGATCAACTGGCTGGCTCATCAGTGTTCTCCAAACTCGACTTGAGGTTGGGTTACCACCAGATCCGTGTTCGTGAAGAGGATATCCCAAAAACTGCCTTCGTGACTCGGTATGGGTCATAAGAGTACACTGTCATGTCATTCGGCTTAACCAATGCTCCCGCCACCTTCTCTCGTCTGATGAACTATATATTCATGGATTACCTCGACAAGTTCGTCGTGGTTTATCTGGATGATATCCTTGTATTTTCCAAGAACAAAGAAGAACATGCTGAACATCTTCGTCTTGTGCTGGAAAAGCTTCGAGAGCATCAACTGTATGCTAAGTATTCCAAGTGTGAATTCTGGCTCCCCGAAGTAACCTATCTTGGGCATGTCATCTCCAAGGATGGTATTGCCGTCAACCCTGAACGAGTTCAGGCTATTCTCGATTGGACTCCTCCGAAGAATGTCAAGCAAGTCCGAAGTTTTCTCGGTCTCGCCAGCTATTGCCGTCGATTCGTCGAGAACTTCTCCAAGATTGCCAGGCCTCTGACTAATCTGTTGCATAAGGGTGTCAAGTTCGAATGGACAGACAAGTGTCAGGAAAGTTTCCAGGCGCTCAAAGACAAGTTGACTTCTGCCCCAGTGCTTGCTCCACCTGATACTAAGAAGGACTTCGTCATTTACTGCGACGCTTCCCGTCAAGGATTAGGCTGTGTCCTAATGCAAGAGCGCAGAGTGATTGCTTATGCCTCTCGTCAACTGCGCCCTCATGAAGAAAACTACCCAGTTCACGACCTCGAGCTTGCTGCTGTCATTCATGCACTGAAGCAGTGGCGACATTACCTTCTCGGTAATCGTTGCGAGATCTTCACCGACCACCAAAGTCTGAAGTATCTGTTTACTCAGCCAGATCTGAACCTCCGTCAGCAGAGATGGATGGAGACTGTTGCAGACTTTGACGTGGGTATATCCTATACCCCCGGCAAGGCTAATGTAATGGCTGATGCCTTGAGCCGCAAGTCTTACTGCAACCACCTCCAGGTTCACAAAGTTCAGCCCTCGCTTGTCGAAGAATTTAGAAAGCTGAACCTTCATATTGTTCCTCCTGGAGCACTCGCTCCCCCTCCCCCAGAGTTTCAGAAGATGAATCTTCGTGTTGTTACTAAGGGTTCTCTAAATACCCTGGCTGTCGTACCAGATCTCGTAGATGGTATAAAGACTATTCAAGGTTATGACTCTGAAGTCCATAAGATTAAACGCCATCTAGCACAAGGAAATCCCTCATTCTTCACTATCGCCGATGATGGCGCCTTGTACTTCAAAGGCCACCTAGTGGTACCACGTTCGAGGAAAAACCTGGATCAGACTAAAAAGGTTATGAAAGAAGCTCATGATACGCCTTTGTCTATTCATCCTGGTAGTACAAAGATGTACCAGGACATCCGTTAGAGATTCTGGTGGTCTAATATGAAGCAGGACATTGCTCGTTATGTTGCTGAGCGTGACGTTTGCCGTCGTATCAAAGCAGAGCATCAAAGGCCTGCTGGGACTCTGCAATCTATCTCTATTCTTGAATGGAAATGGGACCATGTTGAAATGGACTTCGTCACTGGATTTCCCAAATCGCAGAAAGGTAATGATGCTATTCTTGTCGTCATTGACCGGCTTTCTAAAGTTGCACATTTTCTGGCGGTCAAAGAGACAATCACTGCTAGTCAGCTTTCTACTCTCTACATGTCCAGAATTGTTTCACTTCACGGTATTCCACTGGTTATTAGTTCAGACCGTGGCAGCTTATTCACTTCAAGATTCTGGGCAAGTTTCCAAGAAGCTATGGGAACTCATCTGTCGTTCAGTACTGCGTTTCATCCTCAGTCGCAAGGTCAAGTTGAACGTGTCAACCAAGTTCTCGAAGACATGCTTCGAGCTTGTGTAGTTTCCTTCGGCAAGAAATGGGAGGAATCTCTTCCATATGCCGAGTTCTCTTATAATAATAGCTATCAAGCTAGTCTGAAGATGTCCCCCTTCGAAGTGTTATATGGACGAAAGTGTCGGACCCCTCTGAACTGGTCAGAAACTGGGGAACGTCCACTCTTCGGTCCGGATATTATCCAACAGGCCGAAGAACAAGTTCGCATTATTCGCGAGAATCTCAAGACTGCTCAGTCACGTCAGAAAAGTCAGTATGACCGTCATCACCAAGACATGGTCTATCAACCTGGCGAAAAGGCTTATCTTCGAGTTACACCAATGAACGGTGCTGACCGCTTCGGGATCAAGGGCAAGCTAGCTCCTCGCTATATTGGTCCCTTCAGTATTCTCGAAAAGCGTGGAAAAGTGGCATATCAACTCGAGCTTCCGCCGAACCTTTCCCAGGTTCACGATGTGTTCCACGTGTCACAACTCCGCCGTTGCTTCAAGGATCCAATCCGAGCAGTGGATCATGAAGTGCTTGAATTGCAACAGGACCTCTCCTACAAAGAGCATCCGGTCCGCATTCTTGACCAAGCTGAACGCCGCACACATCAGAAGGCGATCAAATTCCTCAAGGTCTAGTGGTCGCATCACTCTGAAGATGAAGCCACTTGGGAATGCAAGGACCGCCTGCGTGATGAATACCCCGCACTGTTTCCTTCTACCTCTTAAATCTCGGGACGAGATTTCTTGTATTGGAGGAGATTTGTAACGCCCGGATAATCGTGCTACAGTAATCCCATGCTAATCATGCCACATCACCACGGTTACTGTTGATAATCTACCGTTAGTTCAAAACCGAGTCAAATTCAAATTTATAATAAAGTTAAATAATAAAAGTTTTCAAAAGTTAAAACAAAAATGTTTCGGGCAGTGCCATAATTTGCATATTTAATTATGGTGTAATAAACACATTTTTATAAAGTGACTAAGTATTTTAAAATGGATTAACACATAATAGAAAATGAATAAAAGAAAGAAAATACAAAAGAAAAAACAAACTAACAGAAAAAAAATAGAAAACCCAGCAGGCCACCGGCCCAACTGGGCAGGCCCAAACCGGCCCAGCCGGCCACTCCCCCCACTCCCCTTAACCACTCCCCCAGGACCCGAACCGCCACCGACACCCCACTCTCCCCACAAAAATATCTCCCCTCTCCCCGATTGGATCGGGATCGAGAAGGAGGTCGCCGCTCGCCACCTCGGAGAACGCCGTCGCCCGCCACCACGCCGGAGCCCGCCTGGACCTCGCCGGCGCCTCTTCCCCGCCGGCCTGCTTCTCCTCTCCGCCGGTCGTCCCCGTCATCCACCTCGACACCCGCTGCCCCAAACCCTACTCCGCGCCGTGAGCCCCCTCTCCTTCCCTCCCCTGCTCGACGCGCCACCGCGCGAGCTCGCGCGCCCCAGCACCCGCGCATTGCCTGCGCCCCGGACCCCATTGGCTCGCGCAGCCCTGCACCCGCGTTCCGCTCGCTGCCGCTGCCACTTCCCTGGCTCGGCCTCGCATGGCCTCTGCCGCCCCGCTGCTTGTCAGCCACCGGCGCCCGCTCGCGCCGCCCCGCAGCCCCCCCCCCCCGCGTGCTGCACTGCGCCCGCCCCTGTCCCTGCATCGCCACGCGCACCCGGCGGCCGCTGCTCGTCGCCCGCCACCGGCCGTGCTCGCGGTCGCCTTCCCCTGCTCGCACACCCCGCCGCGCACGCCCATGCGCTCTGCTCCCCACCTAGCTGCTCACCGCGGCCCCGCCCCACCCAACGCTGCTTGCCGTCCGCGCCTCGCCTGCGCTGCGCGTGCCTGCCCCCTCGCCGAGCTGCTCTGGCGCCACGCCGTGGCTGACGCCCCCTGGTAGCCTGGGCGTGCGCCCAAACGGGATAGCGCCCAGCGCCCGCGCGCCCGTAACCCGCATCGCCCCCCTGGGCCTATGACAGTGGGCTCCATGCCCCTGAGAACGTTTAAAAAAAGATAATAAATAATAATAAATAATATTAATAATTAATTAATTAACTTAATTAATTAATTAAAGAATTAATTAAACTAATTAATCCTGATTAGATTAACCTAACCACTAATTAAACTAATTGACCCTGTTTAATTAACGTGCTAATTAAATGTGTCAATGACGAACGGGACCCACCTGTCAGGTTGACCAGGTCAACTGCTGATGTCATGATGACATCAGCAAACACTATTTTGGATAATGTTGCATTAAAATAATTAAATAAATCATAAAAATGATTTAATCCTTTTAAAATTAATATAAAATAAACCATAGGTCGGATGAAAAAACTTTGTACATGAAAGTTTCTCAGAACGACGAGACGAATCCGGATACACAGCCCGTTCGTCCGCCACGCATCCCTAGCATAGCAAACACACAACTTTCCCCCTCCGGTTCATCTGTCCGAAAACGCGAAACAACGGGAATACTTTCCCGAATGTTTTCCACCTAGCATCACGCTTTGTCATGTCATGCATCATCATGCATTTGTTTGCATTGTATTTTTTGTTTCTTCCCCCTCTTCTCTCGCTAGACATCGAGACTGACGCCGCTGCTACCCAGTACGACTACGGTGTTGACGACCCCTCCTTCTCGGCTGAGCTTCCAGGCAAGCCCCCCCCCCTTGATCACCAGATATCGCCTACTCTTCTCTATACTGCTTGCATTAGAGTAGTGTAGCATGTTACTGCTTTCCGTTAATCCTATTCTGATGCATAGCCTGTCATTGTTGTTACAGCTGTTGATACCTTACCTGCAATCCTAAATGCTTAGTATAGGATGCTAGTTTGCCATCAGTGGCCCTACATTCTTGTCCGTCTACCATGATATACTATCGGGCCGTGATCACTCGGGAGGTGGTCATGGGTATATACTTATACATAATATATGATACTTGTGGTGACAAAAGACAGGTCGGCTCGAGGAGTACCCGCGATTGATTCACGAATTGGGGGCTGGAAGGACATACTTTCCCAACAGCCCTCTGTGTGGATCTTTGTGGCGAAGCGACAGGGCAGGTTGAGACCACCTAGGAGAGAGGTGGGCCTGGCCCTGGTCGGCGTTCGCAGTTATTTCAAGATAACACGTTTAACAAGATCTTGGTATTTGATCTGAGTCTGGCCACTGGCCTATACGCACTAACCATCTACGCGGGGACAGTTATGGGCACTCAACGTCGTGGTATCAGCCGAAACCTTCGTGATGTCAGCGACTAAGCGACGCACGTCGGGTTGGACTGGAACGCCTGCTCTTGTATAAGGGAGGCTAGGTCTGCTCTCCGACCGCCCTCGCAACATGCAGGTGTGCAATGGGCGATGGGCCCAGACCCCTGTGCCATAGGATTTAGACCGGCGTGCTGACCTCTTTGTTGTACCTAGGTAGGGCTGCGACATGTTGATCTTCCGAGGCCGGGCATGACCCAAAACAGTGTGTCCGGACAAAGGGAATCGAGCGTGTTGGGAAATGTGGTGCACCCCTACAGGGAAGTTAATCTATTCGAATAGCCGTGATCTTCGGTAACAGGACGACTTGGAGTTGTACCTTAGCCTTATGACAACTAGAACCGGATACTTAATAAAACACACCCTTCCAAGTGCCAGATACAACCGGTGATCGCTCTCTCACAGGGCGACGAGGGGAGGATCATCGGTTAGGATTATGCTACACGATGCTACTTGGTGAACTTACCATCTACTCTCTTCTACATTCTGCAAGATGGAGGTGGCCAGAAGCGTAGTCTTCGATAGGACTAGCTATCCCCCTCTTATTCCGGCATTCTGCAGTTCAGTCCACATATGATACCCTTATTCCATTTGATACCAATGCATACATATGTAGTGTAGCTCCAATGCATACATATGTTGTGTTGTGATATCTTCCCGTGAGTCCCTGATCTTGATCGTACACGTTGGCGTGTATGATTAGTGTACGATTGAATTGGGGGTGTCACATCCCCCCTTTATATACGTGGGAGGGGGACACCTTGAAGGACACACAAGTTTCTCTTAGCCGTGTGTGGTGCCCCCTCCACAGTTCCACACCTCGGTCATATCGTCGTAATGCTTAGGCGAAGCCCTGCGCCGGTAACTTCATCATCACCATCACCACGCCGTCATGCTGACGAAACTCTCCCTCGGCCTCAACTGGATCAAGAGATCGAGGGACATCATCGAGCTGAACATGAGCTGAACGCGGGGGTGCCATACGTTCGGTACTTGGATTAGTTGGATCGCGAAGACGTTCGACTACATCAACAACGTTACTAAACGATTCCTCTTTCGGTCTACGAGGGTACGTGGAAACACTCTCCCCGCTCGTTGCTATGCTTCTCCTAGATAGATCTTGCGTGATCGTATAGGATTTTTTTTGAAATACTACATTCCCCAACAATGGCATCAGAGCCATGTCTATGCGTAGATGTTATATGCACGAGTAGAACACAATGAGTTGTGGGTGATACTAGTCATACTGCTTACCAACAATGTCTTACTTTGATTCGGCGGTATTGTTGGATGAAGCGGTCTGGACCGACATTACATGACCGCGTTCGTGAGTCTGGTTCTACCGACGTGCTTCACACATAGGTGGCTAGCGGGTGTCTGTTTCTCCAGCTTTAGTTGAATCGAGTTTGACTACGCCCGGTCCTTGTTGAAGGCTAAAACAGCACACTTGACGAAAGATCGTTGTGGTTTTTATGCATAGGTAAGAACGGTTCTTGCTAGAAGCCCGTAGCAGCCACATAAAACTTGCAACAACAAAGTAGAGGACGTCTAACTTGTTTTTGCAGGGCATGTTGTGATGTGATATGGTCAAGACATGAAAATATAAATTGTTATATGAGATGATCATGTTTTGTAACAGTTATCGGCAACTGGAAGGAGCCATATGGTTATCGCTTTATTGTATGAAATTCAATCGCCATGTAATTGCTTTACTTTATCACTAAGCGGTAGTGATAGTCAGAGAAGCAATAGTTGGCGAGACGACAACGATGCTACGATGGAGATCAAGGTGTCAAGCTGGTGATGATGGTGATCATGAGGGTGCTTTGGAGGTCAAGATCAAAGGCACAAGATGATGATGGCCATATCATATCACTTATTTTGATTGCATGTGATGTTTATCCTTTATGCATCTTATTTTGCTTAGTTCGACGGTAGCATTTAAGATGATCTCTCACTAAATTTCACGGTACAAGTGTTCTCTCTGAGTATTGATAACCCACAAGTATACGGGATCACAATAGTTGTCGATAAGTAAGAGTGTCGAACCCAACGAGGAGCTAAAGGTAGAACAAATATTCCCTCAAGTTCTATCGACCACCGATACAACTCTACGCACGCTTGACGTTCGCTTTACCTAGAACAAGTATGAAACTAGAAGTACTTTGTAGGTGTTGTTGGATAGATTTGCAAGATAATAAAGAGTACGTAAATAAAAAGTAGGGGCTGTTTAGATAAAGAAACAATAAAGTAAATATAGAGAGTGTGGAAAAGTGGTGGTAGGAGTTGTGGAATTGCCCCTAAGCAATTGACTACTTTACTAGACCGATAGCAAGTATTATGTGGGAGAGGCCACTACTAGCATGTCATCCCTGACTTGGAATTGTATGCACTTATGATTGGAACTATTAGCAAGCATCCGCAACTACTAATGTTCATTAAGGTAAAACCCAATCATAGCATTAAGATATATTGGTCCCCCTTTAATCCCGTATGCATCAATTTCTATGCTAGGTTCAAGCTTCTGTCACTCTTGCCCTCCAATACATAGTCCTATCAACATACAGCTAACCCTAGGGTGTGATCCACGCGCGCAATCATATGATGGGCACCAAAGGACAACAACATAACCACAAGAAAATTAAATCAATCATAGCAATTCATCAACCACCGATAGGACAACGAAAATCTACTCAGACATCATAGGATGGCAACACATCATTGGATAATAATATGAAGCATAAAGCACCATGTTCAAGTAGAGGGTACAACGGGTTGCGGGAGAGTGGACCGCTATAGATAGAGGGGGGAAGGTGATGGAGATGTTGGTGAAGATGGCGGAGGTGTTGGTGTAGATCGCGGTGATGATGATGGCCCCCGGTGGCACTCCGGTGCCACCGGAAGCGACGGGGAGAGAGCCCCCCTCCTTCTTCTTATTCCTTGACCTTCTCCCTAGATGGGAGAAGGGTTTCCCCTCTGGTCCATGGCCTCCATGGCATGGGAGGGGCGAGAGCGCCTCCGAGATTGGATTTGTCTCTCTGTCTCTCTCTGTTTCTGCGTTCTGTACTGGCTGTGTTTCACCGTTTCGTATATATATGGAGATCCGTAACTCCGATTGGCCTGAAACCTTCACCGTGATTTTTTTTCTGAATATTAGCTTTCTTGCGGCAAAAGAAGAGCGTCAACCGCCTTACGGTGGGCTCACGAGGGTAGGGGGCACGCCCTAGGGGGGGCGCCCCCCTGCCTCGTGACCACCTCGGGCACTGGTTCGCGTTGATTTTCCTTCCGAATTTTCCATATTTTCCAAAAATAAGCTCCATCTGTTTTTATCCCGTTTGGACTCCGTTTGATATGGATATTCTACGAAACCAAAAACATGCAACAGACAAGAACTGGCACTGGGCACTGGATCAATATGTTAGTCCCAAAAATAATATAAAAAGTTGCCAAAAAGTATATGAAAGTTGAATAACATTGGCATGGAACAATAAAAAATTATAGATACGACGAATACGTATCAGCATCCCCAAGCTTAATTCCTGCTCGTCCTCGAGTAGGTAAATGATAAAAAAGATAATTTTTGGTGTGGAATGCTACCTAGCATAATCTTGATCATATGTCTAATCATGGCATGAATATTAAGACACGAGTGATTCAAAGCAATAATCTATCCTTTGACATAAAGACAATAATACTTCAAGCCTACTAATAAAGCAATCATGTCTTTTCAAAATAACATGGGCAAAGAAAGTTATCCCTACAAAATCATATAGTCTGGCTATGCTCCATCTTCACCACACAAAATATTTACATCATGCACAACCCCGATGACAAGCCAAGCAATTGTTTCATACTTTCGACGTTCTCAAACCTCTTCAACTTTCACGCAATACGTGAGCGTGAGCCATGGACATATCACTATAACTGGAATAGAATATGATGGTGGAGAAGACAAAAAGGAGAAGATAGTCTCACATCAACTAGGCGTATCAACGGGATATGGAGATGACCATCAATAGATGTCAATGTGAGTGAGTAGGGATTGTCATGCAACTGATGCACTAGAGCTATAAGTGTATGAAAGCTCCAACTGAAACTAAGTGGGTGTGCATCCAGCTTGCTTGCTCATGAAGACCTCAGGCATTTGAGGAAGCCCATCATCGGAATATACAAGCCAAGTTCTATAATGAAAATTCCCACTAGTATATGAAAGTGATAACTTAAGAGACTCTCTATATGAAGAACATGGTGTTATTTTGAAGCACAAGTGTGGAAAAGGATAGTAGCACTGTCCCTTCTCTCTTTTTCTCTCATTTTTTTGTTTATTTTATTTTATTTTTTTATTTTTTTGGTGGGCTTATTTGGCCTCTCTTTTTTATTTGGGCTTCTTTGGCCTCTTTTATTTTTTTGTAAATACCGAAGTCTCATCCTGACTTATGGGGGAATCATAGTCTCCATCATCCTTTCCTCATTGGGGCAATGCTCTAATAATGATGATCATCACACTTTTATTTACTTACAACTCGATACTAGAACAAAGATATGACTCTATATGGATGCCTCTGGTTGTGTACCGGGATGTGCAATGATCTAGCATAGCAATTACATCAAAAAATGGACAAGCCATGAAAACATCATGCTAGCTATCTTACGATCATGTAAAGCAATATGACAATGAATGCTCAAGTCATGTATATGATGATCATGGAAGTTGCATGGCAATATATCTCGGAATGGCTATGGAAATGCCATGATAGGTAGGTATGTTGGTTGTTTTGAGGAAGATATATGGTGGGTTTAAGGTACCGGCGAAATTTGCGCGATACTAGAGAGGCTAGCAATGGTGGAAGGGTGAGAGTGCGTATAATCCATGGACTCAACATTAGTCATGAAGAACTCACATACTTATTGCAAAAATCTATTAGTCATCGGAACAAAGTACTAAGCGCATGCTCCTAGGGGGATAGATTGGTAGGAAAAGACCATCGCTAGTCCCCGACCGCCACTCATAAGGAAGACAATCAATAAATAAATCATGCTCCGACTTCGTTACATAACGGTTCACCATACGTGCATGCTACGGGAATCACAAACCTCAACACAAGTATTTCTACAATCCACAACTACCCACTAGCATGACTCTAATATCACCATCTTTATATCGCAAAACTATTGCAAGGAATCAAACATATCATATTCAGTGATATACAAGTTTTATGTAGGATTTTATGACTAACCATGTGAATGATCAGTTCCTGTCATCTCTCTAAATAGATATAAGTGAAGCAAGAGAGTTTAATTCTTTCTACAAAAGATTTTCCCACGCTCTAACAAATATAAGTGAAGCAAAAGAGCATTCTACAAATGGCAGTTGTCTATGTAAAGAGAAACAGGCAATCCAAGCTTAAAATGATATAAGTGAAGCACATGAAGCATTCTATAAAGCCATACTCAAAAGATATAAGTGAAGTGCAAAGATCATTCTATAAATCAACCAAGGACTATCTCATACCAGCATGGTGCATAAAATAGAAATGAAAACTAAATGCAAAAGACGCTCCAAGATTGCACATATCGCATGAACGAAACGAATCCGAAAACATACCGATACTTGTTGAAGAAAGAGGGGATGCCTTCCGGGGCATCCCCAAGCTTAGACGCTTGAGTCTCCTTGAATATTTACTTGGGGTGCCTCGGGCATCCCCAAGCTTGAGCTCTTGCCTCTCTTCCGTCTTCTCACATCGAGACCTTCTCGATCATCGAACACTTCATCCACACAAAACTTCAACAGAAAACTCGGTAAGATCCGTTAGTATAATAAAGCAAATCACTACTCTAAGTACTGTTACAAACCAAATCATATTTTGTTTTTTCATTGTGTCTACTGTAATATAACTTTTTCATGGCTTAATCCACTAATATAAATTGATAGTTTCATCAAAACAAGCAAACTATGCATCAAAAACAGAATCTGTCTAAAACAGAATAGTCTGTAATAATCTGAACATTCACCATACTTCTGATACTTGAAAAATTCTACCAAAATTATGAAAAATAAAAAATTTGTATAGGAATACAGTGCAAAAAGAATCAGAACCATTTGACGTTCCAGCTAAAAATGTAAAATCGCGCACTACAGCCAAAGTTTCTGTCCTGCATCGTACAAACCATCAAGCAAATGTAAACATCCTAAAGGCAACCCTTGGCACATTATTTTTATAATACAATGGAATTGTACAAGGGGATAATTATTTTTGTTGAAAAGTTTCTGTAATCAAGATTCACAAAGTTGCCGTGAGCATGAACAAAGTTCAAGGCTAGCTCCCACTTCAACAATGCTTGTCTCTATCACTTTCACTTTCCTTTTTGAAAAATTTTTGGGTTACCCTCTTTATTTTTGTTGTTTTTAAACTATATAAAAGCACTCAACAGAAATAAATGACTCTCTAAAACTTCCGGGTTGTCTCCTTGGTAGCGCTTTCTTTAAAGCCATTAAGCTAGGCATATAGTGCTCAAGTAGTGAATCCACCCGGATCCCAAGGTATATCAAAGCCAATTTTAATTAGCAATGATTTGTAATTTAGTAATGAGCACAAAGCAACATATATCATGTAATGACGAAGTCTAACTCTCTTCCTAGCATCGGCATGTCATAAAAGAACAATTCATGCACACATAGTAAAGGCCAATGCATAGTATAAATAAATTCTTGCAATCTTATCATATTGGAAGCATAGAGAGGTGGAGATATAGTTCCTCTCTCATAATAATTGCAAGTAGGAGCAGCAAGCACATGCATATTATATTCGTCAAAATCATCATGTGCAACGGTAAAAGGCAACCCATTAATATAATCCTTAATAAAAGCAAACTTCTCCGATATAGTGTAGTTGGGAGAATTCAAAAAGATAATAGGACTATCATGCATGGGTGCAATAGCAACAATTTCATGTTTAACATAAGGAACTATAGCAAGTTCATCTCCATAAGAATAGTTCATATTGGCATCTTGGCCACAAGCATAGCAAGCATCATCAAAAAGGGATATTTCAAGAGAATCACCGGGATCATAACAATCATCATAGCAATCATCCTTCGGTAAGCACGAAGGGGAATTAAACAATGTATGAGTTAAAGAGTTACTCTCATTAGAAGGAGGGAACGGGTAGCTAATCCGCTCTTCCTCCTTTTATTCTTCGCTCTCATCCTCATCTTTTTCACCCAATGAGCTCACAGTTTTATCAATTTCTTCTTCCATAGACTCCTGCAAAATATTAGTCTCTTCTTGGACAGCGGAGTAGTACTCAATATATGGTTCAACATAGGCATTAGAAGAATAATTATCATAGCAATATTTAAGTATGGCAAAATTTTCAGATTTTTAAAGAGTAGCACCATACTTTTAAATCAAAGAAGCAATTTTGTAAGCACCATTAAAAGCAACAAATTCTTCAATTTGTTGAACATCATAGTAACTATAAACACCCTTAGCATAAGAGGATACGATTCCATTATCACAAAACAAACATTGGTAGGGGAGGTGTTTCTTAGGGTCTTCAGAACAACAAGTATAATCATATATTTCACATAAATTTCAAGCATAGCATTGCAAACGATGAATATGATCCAGTAAAGTTTTCCCCTTTTCAGATATTCGGTGTCGCACATAATAAGCATGCTCATCTAAAGATTTTCCCTCAACTAAGCTAGTTGGGGTTTCATCACGAGCACATAGGGATCGAAGATGATCCAAGTAATAAGCTTCAGCAGTGTGATAGATTTTGAGTGGTTCTTCAACAATTGGTTTACTAGGTCCAACTAATTTTTTTGGTATTTTACGTTTCCTACCCATAACTAAAGATACAAAACAACTAAGAACAACAAAGAAAAATTACTTAGTGATAAAGCAAACAGGCACACACGAGAATATTCACCCCACGCTATTGCTCCACGGCAACGGCGCCAGAAAAAGGTCTTGATAACCCACAAGTATAGGGGATCGCAACAGTTTTCGATAAGTAAGAGTGTCAAACCCAACGAGGAGCTAAAGGTAGAACAAATATTCCCTCAAGTTCTATCAACCACCGATACAACTCTACGCACGCTTGACGTTCGCTTTACCTAGAAGAAGTATGAAACTAGAAGTACTTTGTAGGTGTTGTTGGATAGGTTTGCAAGATAATGAAGAGTACATAAATAAAAAGTAGGGGCTATTTAGATAAAGAAACAATAAAGTAAATATAGCGAGTGTGGAAAAGTGGTGGTAGGAGTTGTGGAATTGCCCCTAAGCAATTGACTACTTTACTAGACCGATAGCAAGTATTATGTGGGAGAGGCCACTACTAGCCTGTCATCCCTGACTTGGAATTCTATGCACTTATGACTGGAACTATTAGCAAGCATCCGCAACTACTATTGTTCATTAAGGTAAAACCCAACTATAGCATTAAGATATATTGGTCCCCCTTCAATCCCATATGCATCAATTTCTATGCTAGGTTGAAGCTTCTGTCACTCTTGCCCTACAATACATAGTCCTATCAACATACAACTAACCCTAGGGTGTGATCCACGTGCGCAATCATATGATGGGCACCAAAGGACAGCAACATAACCACAAGCAAATTAAATCAATCATAGCAATTCATCAACCACTGATAGGACAACGAAAATCTACTCAGACATCATAGGATGGCAACACATCATTGGATACTAATATGAAGCATAAAGCACCATGTTCAAGTAGAGGGTACAGCGGGTTGCGGGAGAGTGGACCGCTGTAGATAGAGGGGGGAAGGTGATGGAGATGTTGGTGAAGATGGCGGAGGTGTTGGTGTAGATCGCGGTGATGATGATGGCCCTCGGTGGCACTCCGGTGCCACCGGAAGCAAGGGGGAGAGAGCCCCCCTCCTTATTCTTATTCCTTGACCTTCTCCCTAGATGGGAGAAGGGTTTCCCCTCTGGTGCATGGCCTCCATGGCACGGGAGGGGCGAGAGCCCCTTCGGGATTGGATTTGTCTCTCTGTCTCTCTCTGTTTTTGCGTTCTATACTGGCTCTGTTTCACCGTTTCTTATATATATGGAGATCTGTAACTCCGATTGGCTTGAAACCTTCGCCGCGATTTTTTTCTGAATATTAGCTTTCTTGCGGCAAAAGAAGAGCGTCAACTGCCTTACGGTGGGCTCACTAGGGTAGGGGGCGCGCCCTAGGGGGGGCACCCCCTGCCTCGTGACCACCTCGGGCACCGGTTCGCGTTGATTTTCCTTCCAAATTTTCCATATTTTCCAATAATAAGCTTCGTCCATTTTATCCCGTTTGGACTCTGTTTGATATGGATATTCTGCGAAACCAAAAACATGCAACAGACATGAACTGGCACTGGGCACTGGATCAATATGTTAGTCCCAAAAATAATATAAAAAGTTGCCAAAAAGTATATGAAAGTTTAATAATATTAGCATGGAACAATCAAAAATTATAGATATGACGGAGATGTATCAAGTATGCACCGTTGCTACAGTTCGTCGTGCCGAGACACCACGTGATGATCGGGTGTGATAAGCTCTACGTTCACATATAACGGGTGCAAGACAGTTTTTGCACAAGCAGAATGCTCAGGTTAAACTTGACGAGCCTAACATATGCAGATATGGCCTCGGAACACTGAGACCGAAAGGTTGAGCGTGAATCATATAGTAGATATGATCAGCATAGTGATGTTCACCATTGAAAACTTCTCCATCTCACGTAATGATCGGACATGGTTTAGTTGATATAGATCACGTGATCATTTAGATGACTAGAGGGATGTCTATCTAAGTGGGAGTTCTTAAGTAATATGATTAACTGAACTTTAATTTATCATTAACTTAGTACCTGGTAGTATTTTGCATGTCTATGTTGTTGTAGATAAATGGCATGTGCTTCTGTTCCTTTGAATTTTAATGTGTTCCTAGAGAAAGCTAAGTTGAAAGATGATGGTAGCAACTACACGGACTGGGTCCGTAACTTGAGGATTATCCTCATTGCTGCACAAAAGAATTACGTCCTGGCAGCACCGCTAGGGGCAAAGCGCGTTGCAGGAGCAACTCCGGATGTTATGAACGTCTAGTAGAGCAAAGCTGATGACTACTCGATAGTTCAATGTGCCATGCCTTACGGCTTAGAATCTGGACTTCAACGACATTTTGAACGTCATCGAGCAGATGAGATGTTCCAAGAGTTGAAGTTAACATTTCAAGCAAATGCCCGGATTGAGAGATATGAAGTCTCCAATAAGTTCTAAAGCTGCAAAATGGAGGAGAATAGTTCTGTCAGTGAACATATACTCAGAATGTCTGGGTACCACAACCACCTGACTCAACTGGGAGTTAATCTTCCTAGTGATAGTGTCATTGACAGAGTTCTTCAATCACTGCCACCAAGCTACAAAAGCTTCATGATGAACTATAATATGCAAGGGATGGATACGACAGTGCCCGAGCTCTTCGCAATGCTAAAGGCTACGGAGGTAGAAATCAAGAAGGAGCATCAATTGTTGATGGTCAACAAGAACACTAGTTTCAAGAAGAAGGGCAAAGGGAAGATGGGGAACTTCAAGAAGAACGGCAAGCAAGTTGCTGCACAAGTGAAGAAGCCCAAGTATGGACCTAAGCCTGAGACTGAGTGCTTCTACTACAAAGGGACTAGTCACTGGAAGCGAAACTGCCCCAAGTATTTGGAGGATAAGAAGGATGGCAAAGTGAAAGGTATATTTGATATACATGTTATTGATGTGTACCTTACTAATACTCGTAGTAGCACATGGGTATTTGATACTGGTTCTGTTGCTCATATTTGCAACTCGAAACAAAGGCTACAGATTAAACGAAGATTGGCTAAGGACGAGGTGACGATGTGCGTGGGAAATGGTTCCAAAGTCGATGCGATCGCTGTCGGCACGCTACCTCTACATCTACCTTCGGAATTAGTTTTAGACCTGAATAATTGTTATTTGGTACCAGCGTTAAGCATGAACATTATATCTGGATCTTGTTTGATGCAAGACGGTTATTCATTTAAATCAGAAATAATGGTTGTTCTATTTATATGCGTACTATCTTTTATGGACATGCACCCTTGCTGAGTGGTCTATTTTTATTGAATCTCGATAGTAGTGATACACATATTCGTAGTATTGAAGCCAAAAGATACAAGTTTAATAATGATAGTGCAACTTATTTGTGGCACTGCCATTTAGGTCATATTGGTGTAAAGCGCATGAAGAAACTCCATGCTGATGGGATTTTGGAATCACTTGATTATGAATCACTTGATGCTTGCGAACCATGCCTCATGGGCAAGATGACTAAGACTCCGTTCTCCGGAACAATGGAGCAAGCAACAGACTTATTGGAAATAATACATACTGATGTATGCGGTCCGATGAGTGTTGGTGCTCGCGACGGGTATCGTTATTTTTTGACCTTCACAGATGATTTGAGCAGATATGGGTATATCTACTTAATGAAACATAAGTCTGAAACATTTGAAAAGTTCAAAAAAATTCAGACTGAAGTGGAAAATCATTGTAACAAGAAAATAAAGTTTCTACGATCTGATCATGGAGGTGAATATTTAAGTTATTAGTTTGGTCTTCATTTGAAACAATGTGGAATAGTTTCGCAACTCACGCCACCTGGAACACCACAGCGTAATGGTGTGTCGGAACGTCGTAACCGCACTTTATTAAATATGATGCGTTCTATGATGTCTCTTACTGATTTAGCGCTATCATTTTGGGGATATGCTTTAGAGACAGGTGCATTCACGTTAAATAGGGAACCATCGAAATCCGTTGAGACGACACCATATGAACCGTGGTTTGGAAAGAAACCCAAGTTGTCTTTCTTAAAGTTTGGGGCTGCGATGCTTATGTGAAAAAGCTTCAACCTGATAAGCTCGAACCCAAATCGGAGAAATATGACTTTATAGGATACCGGCCCAAAGGAAACTGTTGGGTACACCTTCTATCACAGATCCGAAGGCAAGATATTCGTTGCTAAGAATGGATCCTTTCTAGAGAAGGAATTTCTCTCGAAAGAAGTGAGTGGGAGGAAAGTAGAACTTGAGTAGGTAACTATACCTTCTCCCTTATTGGAAAGTAGTTAATCACAAAAATCAGTTCTAGTGATTCCTACACCACTAAGTGAGGAAGCTAATGATGATGATCATGAAACTTCTGATCATGTTACTACCGAACCTCGCAAGTCAACCAGAGTAAGATCTGCACCAGAGTGGTACGGTAATCCTATTCTGGAGGTCATGTTACTTCACCATGACGAACCTACGAACTATGAGGAAGCGATGATGAGCCCAGATTCCGCGAAATGGCTTGAGGCCATGAAATCTGAGATGGGATCCATGTATGAGAACAAAGTATGGACTTTGGTTGACTTG
The DNA here is from genome assembly GCF_018294505.1 of Triticum aestivum. Classification (NCBI taxonomy): domain Eukaryota; kingdom Viridiplantae; phylum Streptophyta; class Magnoliopsida; order Poales; family Poaceae; genus Triticum; species Triticum aestivum. Next base: position 39,338,987 of record NC_057803.1, read on the forward strand.
CCTGATGATCGACAAGCAATAGAGAATAAATGGATCTTCAAGAAGAAGACTGACGCTGACGGTAATGTTACTATCTACAAAGCTTGACTTGTTGTGAAAGGTTTTCGACAAGTTCAAGGAGTTGACTATGATGAGACCTTCTCACCCGTAGCGATGCTTAAGTCTGTCCGAATCATGTTAGCAATTGCCGCATTTTATGATTATGAAATTTGGCAAATGGATGTCAAAACTGCATTCCTTAATGGATATCTTAAAGAAGAGTTGTATATAATGCAGCCAGAAGTTTTTGTCGATCCAAAAGGTGTTAACAAAGTGTGCAAGCTCCAGCGATCCATTTATGGACTGGTGCAAACCTCTCGGAGTTGGAATATACGCTTTGATAGTGTGATCAAAGCATATGGTTTTATACAGACTTTTGGAGAAGCCTGTATTTGCAAGAATGTGAGTGGGAGCTCTGTAGCATTTTTATATTATATGTGGATGACATATTGTTGATCGGAAATGATACTGAATTTCTAAATGGCATAAAAGGATACTTGAATAAGAATTTTTCAATGGAAGACCTCGGTGAAGCTGCTTATATATTGGGCATCAAGATCTATAGAGAGAGATGATGACCCACAAGTATAGGGGATCTATCGTAGTCCTTTCGATAAATAAGAGCGTCGAACCCAACGAGGAGCAGAAGGAAACGATAAGCGGTTTTCAGCAAGGTATTCTCTGCAAGCACTGAAATTATAGGTAATAGATACTTTTGTGATAAGATAATTTGTAACAAGCAACAAGTAACAAAAGTAAATAAAGTGCAGCAAGGTGCCCCAATCCTTTTTGTAGCAAAGGACAAGCCTGGACAAACTCTTATATGAAGGAAAGCGCTCCCGAGGACACATGGGAATTATCATCAAGTTAGTTTTCATCACGGTCATATGATTCACGTACGGTACTTTGATAATTTGATATGTGGGTGGACCGGTGCTTGGGTGCTACCCTTACTTGGACAAGCATCCCACTTATGATTCACCTCCATTGCAAGCATCTGCAACTACAACAGAAGTATTAAGGTAAACCTAACCATAGCATGAAACAGATGGATCCAAATCAGCCCCTTACAAAGCAACGCATAAACTAGGGTTTAAGCTTCTGTCACTCTAGCAACCCATCATCTACTTATTACTTCCCAATGCCTTCCTCTAGGCCCAAATAATGGTGAAGTGTCATGTAGTCGATGTTCACATAACACCACTAGAGGAGAGACAACATACATCTCATCAAAATATCGAACGAATACCAAATTCACATGACCACTAATAGCAAGACTTCTCCCATGTCCTCAGGAACAAACATAACTACTCACAAAGCATATTCATGTTCATAATCAGAGGGGTATTAATATGCATATAGGATCTGAACATATGATCTTCCACCAAATAAACCGGCTAGCATCAACTACAAGGAGTAATCAACACTACTAGCAACATACAGGTACCAATCCCAGACTTAGAGACGAGAATTGGATACAAGAGATGCATTAGTGTTTGAGAGGAGATGGTGTTGGTGAAGATGTTGATGGAGATTGGCCCCCTCCCGATGAGAAGAGCATTGGTAATGACGATGGCGATGATTTCCACCTCCTGGAGAGAAGTGTCCCCGGCAGAGCAGCTCCGCCGGAGCCCTAGATTGGTTTCGCCAAGGTTCGCCTCGTGGCGGCAGAGTCTCGTCCCGAAAGCTTGCTTATGATTGTTTCCTCAACGAAAGACTCCATATAGCAGAAGATGGGCATCGAAGGGCAACCAGGAGGCCCATGAGGTAGGGGGCGCGCCTCCACCCTCGTGGCTGGTGAGTGGCCGCCCTTTGGTACTTCTTGCGCTCAGTATTTTTTATATATTTTGAAAATAACTTCCATGAAGTTTCAGGACTTTTGGAGCTGTGCGGAATAAGTCTGTAATATTTGCTCCTTTTCCAGCCCAGAATCCCAGCTGCCTGCATTCTCCCTCTTTATGTAAACCTTGTAAAATAAGAGAGAATAGGCATAAGTATTGTGACATAATGTGTAGTAACAGCCCATAATGCAATAAATATCGATATAAAAGCATGATGCAAAATGGACGTATCAACTCCCCCAAGCTTAGACCTCGCTTGTCCTCAAGCAAAAGCCGAAATCGAAAAATATGTCCACATGTTTAGAGATAGAGGTGTCGATAAAAATAAAATACGAACATGAGGGCATCATGGTCATTCTTAGAATAGCAACATATATATATATATAGAGTAGCACTATTCTGATCCTAGGATCAGAACAGTTATTTGGATCTGGATCAACCCTATATAGGGCCTGATGCACTTGTTTCCGAACTCCCCGAACCTGTGCAGGACAAAAAAAACCACACCCACTCTTCCACCCGATCCCCAACCTCCCCAGATCTCGCCCCCCGCCCCCCCCCCCCCCGCTTCCCCTGCCTCCCGGCACCCCCGCCCCCCTCTTCCCCTGCCACACGGCGCCACCGCCCCCCGCTTCCCTTACATCCAGGCGCCGCTGACCCAACCTCCGGCATGCCACTAGATTTCCTTCCACCTCCACCCCTTGCTCCGGTGCGCCTCCCACCGCTACCAACCGGCGTCGCAACCGTCCCTCGCCCCGGATCACACCGTCGCCACGGTCCCATGATGGGGATCACACCGCCGCCATTGTCCCACGATGGGGATCGCACCGTAGGCACCGTCCCACGACTGGGATCGAGCCGCAGGTACCGTCCCACGATGGGGATCGCGCCACTGCAACCGCATCGCCCCACCTCCCGCCGTCGGGATCCTACTGCCACGCGACAACCACCGAGATCCTCCCACCGTGCGACCTTCCTCCACCTGCCGCCGTGAACTTCTTCCACTCGCCACCGTGACCTTCTTACCTCTGCTGCCTCGATCCTGACATGGCTCCATGTTTCGTTGATGTTGCAGGCGGTCGCTATCGCGTCGCGCGCATCTGGCGGCGGACGAACGCGATGGTTTCCTTCGACATCAACGACCGCAAAGAGTACGTCACTTCTCAGGTGCCCCCTCTCCCTGTCTCGTCCTAGCGCGATCCATGTGTCATTCGCTGCGAGATTGGGAAGTGTTTGCTCTCTCGCGCCCTGTAAATTATTCGTCTCACATTTGGCCCCGTCTGCTGCTCTGGTGTCGAAACCAGTAGGAGATTGAGATGGTTGTTTCATTTTCAAAGACTACGATTGATCCAATGAGGATTCGTCTCTTGGTTGCTATGAATTCCGCTCCATATTTTACAATCCAATGGGTTCACTGTGCAAGTTAACAATACTGGTTTGGTGTGTAGAATCTTTCTCAAATTCAGTGATATTCTGTCTCAGGGTTTGCTTAGTGTGAATTATTAATCGTTGGTATGATGTTGTTGCATTAATGCTTTTGGTCCATTGTTTAAGTGTGGCAAACTATTCTTCTATCATTGCCTTTGTGTAGGATTACAACAGTGTGATTTCTAATGTTTCATGTTTGGCAGACAAATGTGTTGAAAATCAACTAACAGTTACGAGTATGACATCTATTCAGAATAAGAACCACTCAAGCTATTCAGTGTTTTACTACTTGGTCATTGGTTTATTTACACATTTTCAGGAAGTTGTAATCAGGATGCAACATCTAATAGTTGCCAAATGCTAAATATAATAGTTGGTGTACAAATTCTTCTACACTGAATTTTACAACCTGATAGGTTCACCGTGCTAGTTAACAGTATTGGTTTGGTATGTTGAATCTCGCCCAAATTCAGCAATCTCTTGTCTCAGGGTTTGTTTAGTTCCATTGGTATGACCGTGATGTCGTTGCATTAATGTTGTTTGTCTACTGTTTAAATGTGGCAGACTATTCTTCTACCATTGCCTCCGCGTAGGATTAGAATAGTGTAATTTCTAATGTTCGCTTTCAGGACTTGACTCTTGGTTTTATTGAGAAGGTGGCTCGTCGGATGCTGTTGCTATGGATGACGACGATCTCGTTCTCGATCGGAGACTGAAGAGACACAGTAAGGCGTTTGTTTTGTGGCTGTCTTTCCGTTGTTGGTGTGTTATAAATTTGATTGATGTTCCATGGTTTGCAGGGAGAGGGGACGAGGATCATGTGCTCACCGTGCAACACGGCCTCACCTCTTCGCTCCGGAGCGTCGGGATTCTTGCTAGAGAGCATTCAGTGTAGATCGGTCATTGGTTTATTTACACATTCACCTCTTCGATCTTACTTGAAGGGTAGATCTTGGGATTAAGGTTTAGAGAGATTTGTTTCTTGTTTTTGTTGGTGTTTTCACTAACCGGAGAGTTGCATCTTGTGGATGAAGTGGCTCGTCAGACGTCCTATTTTCCTAGTTCTACCTTTTGCATTCTGACGCTAAGGAGTTGTGGTTCAATGTGTATATTATAGGAAGGAAAGAGAAACAACATGTGTATGACAACACAGCTGTAGTTCTTTTCTGAGTGTCTATGTTTGGATGTGTTATGCGTCTGTGAGCGCGCGCGTATTACACTGAATTAAAAAACAATTTTTTGTGATATTTGTTTTCCATATTGGTTTTATAGTGTCCGTTTTTGTGTTCGTGGAGTAAATTAGGAAGTTCAATTTTGAGAAAACAACAAGTTCAAGCAATATAGAAACACCAAAAAAAACATTGAATACAAACTTTTTTAGTGAGGTTCAAATTGGAAGACATGATAAAAAAAGTGTTCTCTGTTCTTTACAGTAAAAAAATTATCATGTGTTGGTTGCTTTCCCCAACTAGTTGCTCTCTGACACACATTATGTTGCAGCTTTCCTTCTCCATCATGAAACTGTTACAAAAAAATAGAGCATAAAAGTTCAAAACTAAAAGAATAAAAAGCGAGCAATTCTGAAAGATAAAAAAATGTTGATGCGAAGTTCATATTCTCTGGCATGGATAGTTCAAAATGTTTCCTTACGGCAAAACACACAGATTGAGTATCCAATAATAAAGAGGCGAACACATAAAAAATCCATAAAGTTCATATTTTAAAAATAGAAAAGTTTAAAATTTATTAAAAAAGAAAAAAATTGCTTTGTTTCTCAAAAATAAATTAAAAAGTCCAGGTTTAAATAGCACAACAGTTGGATGTTTATTAACATACTCCTAGGTCAAATAAAACTAGGAAGTTCAATTTTAAATAATAGAATAGTTGGATGTATATAAAAAACTTGGATTTTCTTGCTATTAAAAGAATAAAACCAAGAAGTTCAAACTAAAATAATAGAGTAGTTCAACGTATATAAAAAACTCAGATATTCTACATCAGTAAACAAAAAACCCCAAGAAGTTCAATTTATAATAGTAGAATGGTTTGATGTTTTTTAAAAAACTCGGATTTCTCCCGTTACTAAATAATAAAGCAAGAAGTTCAATTTAAAAACGGAGTAGTTCAATGTATATAATAAAACTCATGTTCCCTCGTTAATGGAGAATAAAACCAAGAAGTTCAATTTGAAAAAGTGGAGCAGTTTGATATTTATTCGAAAAATAAGATTTTTTCGGTTACTAAAGAATAAAACCAATAAGTTCAATTTTGAAATAATGAAGAAGTTTGATGTTTCTAGCAAAACTCTAATTGACACATTTTTTTAAAAAGACATAAAAAAGTTAAAATTTAAAAAAGGAGCGGCTGGATGTCTATCAAAATATAAGATTTTTTTCCGTTACTAAAAGAAATAAAACCAGGAAGTCCAATTTAAAAAGATGGAGAAGTTCGATGATTATAGAAAACTCAAATTTTCCTTGTTATTAAAGAATGGAAATAAGAAGTTTAAAAATTCATAAAAAAACTCAAATAGAAAACTCAAAATTCATAAAAAGAGATTTAGAAAATCACTTTAAAAATTCATAAAAAAACTCAAAAAAATTCACGTAACCGAGAGAAGTTCAGGTTGATAACTGCCAGAACTTAATGTACTAGATGGTGTGCATTTTGTATTAAAAAGGAATAAAAAAGAAAAGGCTAAAAGTTTTGTTGTTATAAGTTCAAGTCCTCCGTCGGAGAAAGTTAAAAAGATTATTGTGAGAGAGATTTGTACAAAGGAAATATCATTTGTGTAACACTGACGAATGGATGAGAAAATTAAAAACAAAAATACGTCACAGAAGTTCAACGTGAAAACAACATGAAGTTCAACTACTACGCTGAATGAATTTTAGATGAAAAACTTTTAAAATCGTCGCGAGTATGAAAAAATGATCAACACGGGGAAGTTGCGTGTTTACAGCAGCTTTCCATCGGTATATCACCTGCTCAACTCCGGTGAGTGGATGGAGAGCTACGAGCAGTGGATGGAGACCCACGAGCAAAAAAATCACGTGAAAAATAGAGTGAAGTTCAGGTACACGCGTCGAGAAGTTCAGGTTCTTCATGCGGTGCATTTCCGAAGAATCTGTTTCGCGATAAAGGCAGAACGAACGATCTTGCCGTTTTTGAAATTACTTGAAAACGGCTAGGAATCGGAGAAAACCATCAGCATGAAAAAGTTTCGCATTTTCCGTAGCTTTTCAGCGGTATATTATTTGCCCCATTCCGATAAAGTTTGTAGAAATTATGGCAAAATACGTTTTTAGCCATTTTCAAAACTGACATAAAACCGTAATGAATTAGGAGAAACAATATATACAAAAAAGTTTCGCATTTGTTCAAGCTTTCCAACGCCATATCATTTGCTGCATTCGGATGACGGTTAAAAAATTAGCTCGAAAATACGAACTCGGTAGGACTTGGACCATTTTCTAAATTACTCTTAAACCATTCAAAATTAGAAACAAACTTACAAGATGAAAAAGTAGCACATTTTCATAAGCTTTCCAACGCCATATCATATGCCTCCATTGGATTAGCCGTTTAGAAATGACATTGAAAAAACGAACTCAACTGTTCGGTTTACGAAATTCTACGTTTTTTCAAATTACTCTTTAACCATAGGAAATTAGAGAAAACTTTCAACATGTGGAAGGAGCGGTTCTGCAGCAGCTTTCCAACGCCATATTATATGCCTCATTCCCATAAACGGTTTAGAAATGCGATCGAAAATATGATTCATGTTTTTTGTGCGAAAGAAAAAACGGTTTTCAAAACTGCTCTTAAACCACTTATATTTTGCCAAAAATTTAAGTTGGGTCATGATATTGGTGTCCATAGCTTTCCAACGGTATATCGCAAGCCCCATTTGGGCAATGTTGGCGGAAGTTCAACCTAGTTCACAGGGAAGTTCAACGTACTACTAGCGGGGCAGGTCAGGTTGTGATCAGAATATTATTATGATCCCGTGGTCAGAATAGTGTTTATGTATATATATATATAGTCATATGATCTCTTAAGCTAAAGTAACAATTCAATCATAATTTCAAGTATGAATCATAAACTTCATTAAACTAACAAACTATAATCTCAGTCATTGAAGCAATTGCAATTTATCACAACATAGGAAAGAGTCAATATAAGAGCTTCTCAGCAAGTCCACATACTCAACTATCATATAGTCTTTCACAATTGCTAACACTCACGCAATACTTATGGGTATGGAGTTTTAATCGGACACAGAGAAAGATAGGGGCTTATAGTTTTGCCTCCCAATGTTTTACCTCAAGGGTAATGTCAACAATAATAGTTCATGAAAACTCACATCCAATTAGCCATATATACCAGGATCTTTCCAACATATTGTGCTTTCCAAAAGATAAAATGTAAAAAGGAAAGGTGAAGATCACCATGACTCTTATGTAAGGTAGGAGATAAAAGTAAAAGATAGGCCCTTCGCAGAGGAAAGCAGAGGTTGGCATGCGCTTTTATGGTTGGATGCACAAAATCTTAATGCAAAAGAGCATCACTTTATATTGCCACTTGTGATATGGACCTTTATTATGCAGTCCGTCGCTTTTATTTCTTCCACATCACAAGATCGTATAAAGCTTATTTTCTCCACATTAATAGATCATACATATTTAGAGGGCAATTTTTATTGCATGCACCGATGACAACTTACTTGAAGGATCTTAGTCAATCCATAGGTAGGTATGGTGGACTCTCATGGCAAAACTAGTTTAAGGAATGTTTGGAAGCACAAGTAGTATCTCTACTTGGTGCAAATAATTTGGCTAGCATGAGGGGGAAAAGCAAGCTCAATCATGTTGGATGATCCATGACAATATAATTTATCTCAGATGTAAGAAAACATAACCCATTACGTTGTCTTCCTTGTCCAACGTCAACTCTTTAGCATGTCATATTTTAATGAGTGCTCACAATCATAAAAGATGTCCAAGATAGTGTATTTATATGTGAAGACCTCTCTTTCTTTATTACTTCCTATTAATTGCAACGATGACCAAAACTATGTTTGTCAACTCTCAACAACTTTTATTCATCATACTCTTTATATGTGAGCTCATTACTCTCCATAAGATCCATATGATCTCTTTGTTTCTTTTTATTCTTTCTCTTTTATTTTATTCCCTCAAGATCATAGCAAGATAATCAAGCCCTTGACTCGACACTAATCTTTATTATATATAGCTCACGGACTCGATTACATAGAAGGATCATAAGCAAAACTCACAACCAGATCATACTAAAACTTTATTCTACTAGATCAAGATATTATCAAAAGGATCGAACTAAGGAAAAATGGTAAAGATAGGAGTGTGATGATGATACGATACCGGGGCACCTCCCCCAAGCTTGGCATTTGCCAAGGGGAGTGCCCATACCCGATGCTCAGTTCTTCTTTGTTGGTAGAAGGTGATGGTTTTGTTGATGGCGTAGGCTTCTTCCTTAATTTGCGCTTGAGGACAGAATTTTGGTCCCTTTGGTCATCGATCTCCTGCTCTAGGCTCAGTATCTTTTTGCATAGTTCTTGCTTGTTTTCCCGCAAGAGGCAAAAAGGGATAAACTCGATCTTAGGTTTCTTTACTCTATCCGGGAGGCTTGACTTTTTGAACTCCACATGCATGTCCCCAGGTTGAGGTAATGGGACTTCATCTTCTTCTGAGCTCATCTCCTCCATTCCCTTGGGTTCATAGTCCTCTTATTCTTCCGTAGTCCAACCACAATGCTCCACATCCCCATAGACCTTAGGATCTGCAAGGTAATCAGCCACATAGCTTTCTCCTTCCAAATCCTGGGACGACATGTCGCTCTAATCTGCAGCAAGGCAGCTCGAAACAATGACTTGAGATATTTGCGTGATACAAGAGTCAAAACCTCCGGGAGATTATATAATGAATTTTTACCGACCAAAATACGTAACGTGCAAGAAAACGGAGTCCGGAGAGCGCACGAGGTGCCCACGAGGTAGGGGGCGTGCCCAGGGGGTAGGGCGCGCCCTCCACCCTCGTGGAGCCCTCGTGTCCTTCCCAGGCTGCTTCTTATTTTTCTATTTTTCTAAATATTCCAAAACGGAGAAAAATTGCCATTAGAACTGTTTTGGAGTCGGTTTACTTACCGTACCACATACCTATTCCTTTTCAGAGTCTGAAACATTCTGGAGTGTGTCCCTTATGTATTCCTCTGGGGTTACGGTTTCAATAACATTGGTTTCAACATTTATAGGATTACGTGAGATATAATGTTTGATTCTTTGATCGTTCACCACCTTCGGATTTGTGCCTTTGAAGTTGTTGATTTTTATGGCACCGGAACAATAGACCTCCTCGATAATGTAAGGACCTTCCCATTTAGAGAGAAGTTTTCCTGCAAAAAATCTTAAACGAGAGTTGTATAGCAATACATAATCACCTACATTAAACTCACGCTTTTGTATCCTTTTGTCATGCCATCTTTTAACTTTTTCTTTAAACAATTTGGCATTCTCATAGGCTTGGGTTCTCCATTCATCAAGTGAGCTAATGTCAAATAACCTTTTCTCACCGGCAAGTTTGAAATCATGAGCTTTTTAATAGCCCAATAAGCCTTATGTTCTAGTTCGAGAGGCAAGTGACATGCTTTTCCATAAACCATTTTATACGGAGAGATACCCATAGGATTTTTATATGCAGTTCTATAGGCCCATAATGCATCATCAAGTTTCTTGGACCAATTCTTTCTAGATCTATTAACAGTCTTTTGCAAAATTAATTTGAGTTCTCTATTACTCAATTCTACTTGATCACTAGACTGTGGGTGATAAGGAGATGCAATTCTATGATTAACAACATACTTAGCAAGCATTTTACGAAAAGCACCATGAATAAAATGTGAACCACCATCAGTCATTAAATATATAGGGACTCCATACCTCGGGAAAATAACTTCTTTAAGCATCTTAATAGAGGTGTTATGATCAGCACTACTAGTTGGAATAGCTTCTACCCACTTAGTAACGTAATCAACAGCAACTAAAATATGTGTATATCCATTAGAGGCAGGAAAAGGTCCCATATAATCAAAGCCCCAAACAACAAATGGTTCAATAACAAGTGAATAATTCATAGGCATTTCTTGACGTCTACTAATATTACCAATTCTTTGACATTCATCACAATATAAGACAAACTTACGGGCATCCTTGAAGAGAGTAGGCCAATAAAAACCGGATTGCAATACCTTATGTGCAGTTCTATCTCCAGCGTGGTGTCCTCCATAAGCTTCGGAGTGACACTTGTGTAGGATCTGTTCCTGTTCATGCTCAGGTACACAACGTCTAATAACACCATATACTCCTTGTTTATAGAGATGTAGGTCATCCCAAAAGTAATGTATTAAATCATAGAAAACCTTTTTCTTTTGCTGGTATGTGAAACTGGGTGGTATAAATTTAGCAACAATGTAATTAGCATAATCAGCATACCATGGAGAAGTATGAGAAGCATTTATGACATTTAATTGTTCATCAAGAAAGCTATCATCAATAGGTAGTGGGTCATCAAGAACATTTTCTAACCTAGAAAGTTATCTGTAACGGGGTTCTCAGCTCCCTTTCTATCAATAATATGCAAATCAAATTCTTGTAGCAAGAGAACCCATCTAATAAGTCTAGGTTTAGCATCTTTCTTTTCCATAAGATATTTAATAGCAGCATGATCAGTGTGAATAGTTACTTTAGAATCAACAATATAAGGTCTGAACTTATCACAAGCAAATACAACTGCTAAGAATTATTTTTCAGTAGTAGCATAATTTCACTGGGCATTGTCTAGAGTTTTACTAGCATATTGAATAAAATTTAATTTCTTATCAACTCTTTGCCCTAGAACAGCACCTACAACATAATCACTAGCATCACACATAATTTCAAAAGGTAAATTCCAATCAGGTGGTTGAACAATAGGTGCAAAGATCAATGCTTTCTTAAGTATTTCAAATGCTTCTACACAATCATCATCAAAGACGAATGGTATATCTTTTTTTAATAAATTAGTCAGAGGCCGAGAAATTTTTGAGAAGTCCTTAATGAACCTCCTACAAAAGCCGGCATGACCAAGGAAACTTCTTATACCTTTGATGTCCTTGGGACACGGCATATTTTCAATAGCATCAACTTTAGCTTTATCAACTTCAATGCCCCTTTCAGAAATTTTATGCCCCAAGACAATACCTTCATTAACCATAAAGTGGCACTTCTCCCAATTCAAGACAAGGTTAGTTTCTTCACATCTCTACAAAACTCAATCAAGGTTGCTTAAGCAATCATCAAAAGAGGATCCATAAACGGAGAAATCATCCATGAAAACCTCACAAATCTTTTCACATAAGTCAGAGAATATAGCCATCATGCATCTTTGAAAGGTAACAGATGCATTACATAAACAAAAAGGTATACGTCTATAAGAAAAAGTACCAAAAGGGCAAGTAAAAGTGGTCTTTGATTGATCATCAGCTAGCACAGGTATTTGAGAGAAACCAGAATAACCATCTAGAAAGCAAAAATGTGTATGTTTGGATAATATTTCTAGCATTTGATCAATGAAAGGTAAGGGGTAATGATCTTTTTTAGTAGCCTTATTTAATTTGTGAAAATCAATTACCATCCTATAACCTATAATAATTCTTTGCGGAATCAATTCATCTTTATCATTAAGAACGACAGTAATACCTCCCTTCTTAGGAACACAATGGACAGGACTTACCCACTGGCTATCAGCAATGGGATAAATTATACCTGCCTCAAGGAGCTTTAGTATTTCTTTTCTTACCACTTCTTTCATCTTAGGATTCAGCTGTCATTGGTGATCAATAACTGGTTTGGCATCTTTCTCCAAATTTATTTTGTGTTGACATAGAGTGGGACTAATGCCCTTAAGATCATCAACAGTATATTCAATAGCAGCACGGTGCTTCTTCAGAGTTTTCCATAATTTTTCTTCCTCTTTCTCTAAAAGGTTAGCACTAATAATAACAGGATATATCTTCTTTTCATCAAGGTAAGCATATTTAAGAGTATCAGGCAATGGTTTAAGCTCAAACACGGGATCACCCTTGGGTGGAGGAGGATCCCCTAAGATTTCAACAGGCAAGTTGTGTTTCAGAATAGGTCCTTGTTTAAAGAACACTTCATCTATTTACCTTCTTTCATCCATAAACATATCATTTTCATGGTCTATCAAATATTGTTCTAAAGGATCACTAGGAGGTACGACAATAGAAGCAAGGCCAATAATTTCATCTTACTAGGCAATTCCTCTTCACGGTGTTGTCTACGAAATTTAGAAAAGCTGAACTCATGAGACATATCACCTAAACCAATAGTAACAACATACTTTTCGCAGTTTATCCTGGCATTAACAGTGTTTAAGAAGGGTCTACCAAATATAATGGGACAAAAGCTATCTTGTGGGGAACCAAGAACAAGAAAATTAGCAGGGTATTTAGTTTTCGCACACAAGACTTCAACATCTCTAACAATCCCAATTGGTTAAATAATATCTCTATTGGCAAGTTTAATTGTGACATCAATATCTTCTAACTCAGCAGGTGCAATATCATGCATAATTTCTTTGTATAAGTCAATAGGTATTGCACTAGCACTAGCACCCATATCACACAAGCCATGATAACAATGATCTCCTATTTTAACAGAAATAACAGGCATGCCTACCACAGGTCTATGTTTATCTTTAGAACAAGGTTTAGCAATTCTAGCAGTTTCATCACAGAAATAAATAACATGCCCATCAATATTATCAGCCAAGAGATCCTTAACAATAACAATATTAGGTTCAACTTTAACTTGCTCATGAGGTGTATAGGTTCTAATATTGCTTTTACGAACAACAGTTGAAGCTTTAGCATGATCTTTTATCCTAACAGGAAAAGGTGGTTTCTCAACATAAGCAGTAGGAATAATAGGATCATTATAAGTGATAGTCTTTTCTTCAACTTTAATAGGTGCAGCTACTTTTACTTCTATGGGAGAGTGATATTTAAACCACTTCTCCTTAGGGAGATCAACATGAGTAGCAAAAGATTCACAGAAAGAAGCTACTATCTCAGAGTCAAGTCCATATTTAGTGCTAAATTTACGGAAAACATTGGTGTCCATAAAAGGTTTAACACAATCAAACTTAGGTGTCATACCTGACTCCTTACCTTCGTCAAGATCCCAATCTTCAGAGTTGCGTTTAATTCTTTCCAATAAATCCCATTTGAATTCAATAGTCTTCATCATAAAAGAGCCAGCACAAGAAGTATCGAGCATGGTGCGATTGTTATCAGAAAGCCGAGCATAAATTTTTTGGATAATCATTTCTCTTGAGAGATCATGATTGGGGCATGAATATAACATTGATTTAAGCCTCCCCCAAGCTTGAGTGATGCTTTCTCCTTCGCAAGGCCAAAAATTATATATATAATTACGATCATGATGAACAAGATGCATAGGATAAAACTTTTGCTGAAATTGCAATTTCAATCTTTTGTAGTTCCATGATCCCATATCATCACATAGCCTATTACATGTCAATGCATCTCCCTTCAAAGATAAAGGGAAGACCTTCTTCTTGATAACATCATCGGGCATACCTGCAAGCTTAAATAATCCACAAACTTCATCCACATATATTAGGTGCTCATCAGGATTAGCTAGTAGTTTTTCTATCATACCCGAAGGAATTTCAAAGTAGAAATTTTCATTTTCAGTAGGTTCAGTAGGTTGAGGAGCAAATCTTTGCTCTACTGGTCAGGGTGAAGATACCCCGAACAAGCCCCTCAGAGGATTACTTTCCATAGTAACAAGTGACAGTAAATTTCAGCACACTATATAAATTTTTCCTTACCGAATTCCACCTACCAAAGGCGCTTCACTCCCTGGCAACGGCACCAGAAAAGAGTCTTGATGACCCACAAGTATAGGGGATCTATCATAGTCCTTTCGATAAGTAAGAGTGTCGAACCCAACGAGGAGCAGAAGGAAATGATAAGCAGTTTTCAGCAAGGTATTCTCTGCAAGCACTGAAATTATAGGTAATAGATAGTTTTGTGATAAGATAATTTGTAATGAGCAGCAAGTAACAAAAGTAAATAAAGTGCAGCAAGGTGGCCCAATACTTTTTGTAGCAAAGGACAAGCCTGGACGAACTCTTATATGAAGGAAAGCGCTCCCGAGGACGCATGGGAATTATCATCAAGCTAGTTTTCATCACGTTCATATGATTTGCGTTCGGTACTTTGATAATTTGATATGTGGGTGGACCGGTGCTTGGGTGCTGCCCTTACTTGGACAAGCATCCCACTTATGATTAACCCCCATTGCAAGCATCCGCAACTACAATAGAAGTATTAAGGTAAACCTAACCATAGCATGAAACATATGGATCCAAATCAGCCCCTTACGAAGCAACACATAAACTAGGGTTTAAGCTTCTGTCACTCTAGCAACCCATCATCTACTTATTACTTCCCAATGCCTTCCTCTAGGCCCAAATAATGGTGAAGTGTCAAGTAGTCGACGTTCACATAACACCACTAGAGGAGAGACAACATACATCTCATCAAAATATCGAACAAATAACAAATTCACATGACTACTAATAGCAAGACTTCTCCCATGTCCTCAGGAACAAACGTAACTACTCACAAAGCATATTCAGCATAAACTAGGGTTTAAGCTTTTGTCACCCTAGCAACCCATCATCTACTTATTACTTCCAAATGCCTTCCCCTAGGCCCAAATAATGGTGAAGTGTCATGTAGCCAACATTCACATAACACCACTAGAGGAGAGACAACATACATCTCATCAAAATATCGAACGAATACCAAATCCCGTGTACTCTCAAGAACGCTTTTCTTATCATAAGAGACAGTTTTGGCATGTCCTTTGCCTCAAAAGGATCGGGCTACCTTGCTGCACCTTTGCTACTATTATCGTTACTTGCATGTTACAAATTATCTTGCCAACAAACTACTCTGTTACTTACAATTTCAGCACTTGCAGACATTACCTTGCTGAAAACCACTTGTCATTTCCTTTTGCTCCTCGTTGGGATCGACACTCTTACTTATCGAAAAGAGCTACAATTGATCCCCTATACTTGTGGGTCATCAAGGCTATTTTCTGACGCCGTTGCCGGGGACTGATGCATAATCGGAGGGGTATTAATATGCATATAGGATCTGAACATATGATCTTCCACCAAATAAACTGGCTAGCATCAACTACAAGGAGTAATCAACACTTCTAGCAACCTACAGGTACCAATCCTAGACTTAGAGACAAGAATTGGATACAAGAGATGAACTAGGGTTTGAGAGGAAATGGTGCTGGTGAAGATGTTGATGGAGATTGGCCCCCTCCCGATGAGAGGAGCGTTGGTGATGACAATGGTGATGATTTCCCTCTCCCGGAGGGAAGTTTCCCCGGCAGAACAGCTCCGCCGGAGCCCTGGACTGGTTCCGCCAAGGTTCCGCCTCGTGGCGGTGGAGTCTCGTCCCGAAAGCTTGCTTATGAGTTTTTCCTCAACGAAAGAATCCATATAGCAGAAGATGGGCATCGGAGGGCCACCAGGGGGCCCACGAGGCAGGGGCGTGCCCAGGGGGTAGGGCGTGCCCCCCACCCTCGTGGCTGGTGAGTGGCCCCCCTCTGGTACTTCTTGCGCTCAGTACTTTTTATATATTCTGAAAATAACTTCCGTGAAGTTTTAGGACTTTTGGAGCTGTGTAGAATAGGTCTCTAATATTTGCTCCTTTTCCAGCCCATAATCCCAGCTGCCGGCATTCTCCCTCTTTATGTAAACCTTGTAAAATAAGAGAGAATAAGCATAAGTATTGTGACATAATGTGTAGTAACATCCCATAATGCAATAAATATTGATATAAAAGCATGATGCAAAATGGACGTATCAATAGATCAAGACGCTTAATTGGATTTTCACAAAGCACATACCCTGATAAAGTTTTGAAGAAGTTCAAAATGGATCAGTCAAAGAAAGGGTTTTTGCCTATGTTACAAGGTGTGAAGTTGAGTCAGACTCAATGCCCGACCACTTTAGAAGGTAGAGAGAAAATGAATGTCATTACCTATGCCTCAGCCATAGGTTCTATCATGTATGCCATGCTGTGTACCAGACCTGATGTGTGCCTTGCTATTAGTTTAGCAGGGAGGTACCAAAGTAATCCAGGAGTGGATCACTGGACAACGGTCAAGAAAATCCTGAAATACCTGAAAAGCACTAAGGATATAGTTCTTGTTTATGGAGGTGACAAAGAGCTCGTCGTAAATGGTTACATCGATGCAAGCTTTGACACTGATCCGGATGACTTTAGTCACAAACCGGATACGTATTTATATTGAATGGTGGAGCTATCAGTTGGTGCAGTTCCAAGCAGAGCGTCGTGGCGGGATCTACGTGCGAAGCGAAGTACATAGCTGCTTTGGAAGTAGCAAATGAAGGAGTCTGGATGAAGGAGTTCATATCCGATCTAGTTGTAATACCTAGTGCATCAAGTCCAATGAAAAACTTTTGTGACAATACTTGTGCAATTGCCTTGGCAAAGGTATCCAGAATTTCACAAGAGAACAAAGCACATCAAGAGACGCTTCAATTCCATCCGCGATCAAGTCAAGGAGGGAGACATAGGGATTTGCATAATACATATGGATATGAATGTTGCATACCCGTTGACTAAGCCTCTCTCACCAGCAAAACATGATCAGCACCAAGACTCCATGGGTGTTAGAATCATTACTATGTAATCTAGATTATTGACTCTAGTGCAAGTGGGTGACTGAAGGAAATATGCCTTAGAGGCAATAATAAATTTTTTATTTATATTTCCTTATATCATGATAAATGTTTATTATTCATGCTAGAATTGTATTAACCGGAAACTTATTACATGTGTGGATATATAGACAAACAGAGTGTCCCTAGTATGCCTCTACTTAACAAGCTCATTAATTAGATATGGTTAAGTTTCCTAGCCATAGACATGTGTTGTCATTTGATGAACGGGATCACATCATTAGAGAATGATGTGATGGACAAGACACATCCGTTAGCTTAGCATAATGATCGTTTAGTTTTCCTGCTATTGCTTTCTTCATGACTTATACATGTTCCTCAGACTACGAGATTATGCAACTCCCGAATACCAGAGGAACACCTTGTGTGCTATCAAACATCACAAGGTAATTGGGTGATTATAAAGATGCTCTATAGGTGTCTCCAATGGTGTTTGTTAAGTTGGCATAGATCGAGATTAGGATTTCTCACTCCATGTATCCGAGGGGTATCTCTGGGCCCTCTCGGTAATGCACATCACTATGAGCCTTGAAAGCAATGTGACTAATGAGTTAGTCACGTGATGATACGTTACGGAACGAGTAAAGAGACTTGTCGGTGACGAGATTGAACTAGGTATGATGATACCGACGATCGAATCTCGGGCAAGTAACATATCGATGACAAAGGGAACAATGTATGTTGTTGTGCGGTTTGACCGATAAAGATCTTCATAGAATATGCAGGAACCAATATGAGCATCCAGGTTACGCTATTGGTTATTGACCCGAGATATGTCTCGATCATGTCTACATAGTTCTCAAACCCGTAGGGTCCGCACGCTTAATGTTCGATGATGATTTGTATTATGACTTTCTTGTTTTGATGAACCGAAGTTTGTTCGGAGTCTCGGATGAGATCACGGACATGATGAGGAGTCTTGAAATGATCAAGACATAAAGATTCATATATTGGAAGGTTACATTCGGACACTGGAATGGTTTGGGTCGTTTCGGATAAGTTTTGGAGTACCGGGGGTTACTGGAACCCCCCCCCCCGGAAAGTTCATGGGCCTTCATGGGTCCTAGTGGAAAGGAGAGGAGGGCCACAAGGAAGGCCACGTCCCCCCCATGGCCAGTCCAAATTGTACTAGGGAGGGGGCGGCGCCCCCTCTTTCCTTCTCCCCTCTTCCTCCTTCCCTCCTTCTCCCTCTCTTGGATGGAAGGGGACTCCAACTAGGATTGGGAATCCTAGTTGGACTCCTCATGGCGCGCGCCCCCTCTAGGACGACCTCCTCCTCCTCCCCCTTTATATACGTGGGAGGGGGCACCCCAAAGGACACACAAGTTTCTCTTAGCCGTGTGCGGTGCCCCCCTCCATAGTTACACATCTCGGTCATATCGTCATAGTGCTTAGGCGAAGCCCTGCGCCGGTAACTTCATCGTCACCGTCACCACGCCGTCGTGCTGACGGAATTCTCCCCCGACCTCAACTAGATCAAGAGCTCGAGGGACGTCATCGAGTTGAACATGTGCTGAACACGGAGGTGTCGTACGTTCGGTACTTGGATTGGTTGGATCGCGAAGACGTTCGACTACATCAACCGCGTTACTAAAAGATTCCGCTTTCGGTCTATGAGGGTACGTGGACATACTCTCCCCGCTCGTTGCTATGTGATACGTCTCCGTCGTATCTACTTTTCCAAACACTTTTGCCCTTGTTTTGCCCTCTAACTTGTATGATTTGAATGGAACTAACCCGGACTGACGTTGTTTCCAGCAGAATTGCCATGATGTTGTTTTATGTGCAGAAAACAAAAGTTCTCGGAATGACCTGAAACTCCACGGAGTATCTTACAATAAATAATAAAAAATCATCGCCAAAGATGAAGACCAGGGGCCCACACCCTTGCCACGAGGGTGGGGGGCGCGCCCCCCCTAGGGCGCGCCCCCTACCTTGTGGGCCCCCTCGAGACCCCTCGACTCCAACTCCAACTCTATATAATTGCTTTTGGGGAGAAAAAATAGGAGAGAAGAATTCATCGCGTTTTACGATACGGAGCCGCCGCCAAGCCCTGAAACCTCTCGGGAGGGCTGATCTGGAGTCCGTTCGGGTCTCCGGAGAGGGGGATTCATCGTCGTCATCATCATCAACCATCCTGCATCACCAATTTCATGATGCTCACCGCCATGCATGAGTAATTCCATCGTAGGCTTAGTGGAGAGTGATGGGTTGGATGAGATTCACCATGTAATCGAGTTAGTTTTGTTAGGGTTTGATCCCTAGTATCCACTATGTTCTGAGATTGATGTTGCTATGACTTTGCTATGCTTAATGCTTGTCACTAGGGCCCGAGTGCCATGTTTTGAGATCTGAACCTATTATGTTTTCATCAATATATGAGTGTTCTTGATCCTATCTTGCAATTCTATAGTCACTTATTATGTGTTATGATCCGTTAACCCCGAAGTGATAATAATCGGGATACTTACCGGTGATGACCGTAGTTTGAGGAGTTCATGTATTCACTATGTGTTAATGCTTTGTTCCGGTACTCTATTAAAAGGAGGCCTTAATATCCCTTAGTTTTCGTAAGGACCCTGCTGCCACGGGATGGTAGGACAAAATATGT
Organism: Triticum aestivum; assembly: GCF_018294505.1. Classification (NCBI taxonomy): domain Eukaryota; kingdom Viridiplantae; phylum Streptophyta; class Magnoliopsida; order Poales; family Poaceae; genus Triticum; species Triticum aestivum. Next base: position 39,358,825 of record NC_057803.1, read on the forward strand.
CATGCAAGTTCTTTTCCATAAGCACGTATGACTATATTCGGAATACATGCCTACATTACATTGATGAATTGGAGCTAGTTCTGTGTCACCCTATGTTATGACTGTTACATGATGAACTGCATCCGGCATAATTATCCATCATTGATCCAATGCATACGAGCTTTCCTTATACTGGTTTACGCTTATTTACTTTCCCGTTGCTATTGTTACAATCACTACAAAATACCAAAAACATTACTTTGCTTTCATTACTCTTTTGTTACCTTTACCATCACTATCATATTACTTTGCTACTAAACACTCCCCTGCAGATTCTAAGTTTCCAGGTGTGGTTGAATTGACAACTCAGCTGCTAATACTTGAGAATATTCTTTGGCTCCCCTTGTGTCGAATCAATAAATTTGGGTTGAATACTCTACCCTCGAAAGCTGTTGCGATCCCCTATACTTGTGGGTCATCGAGACTAATTTCTGGCGCCGTTGCCGGGGAGCATAGCTCTATTCTTTGAGTCACTTGGGATTTATATCTTCTTATCATTATGAAGAACTTGAGAGATCCAAAAAACAAGATCTATCCCTCAACTACGAGGGGAGGTAAGGAACTGCCATATAGCTCTGCACTTGATTCACCTTCTGTTATGAGTAAGCTTGCAACACCTAAACATGCTTCTGCTATTCGTTCTAATATGTCGCATGTTATTGATGATGCTACTTCTGCTATGCATGATACTTATGATGAAGCTACCTCTATGCGTGATACTACTATGCCACTTAGTGATTTTCTCGAGGAACGACTTGCTAGGGCTAGAGAGATTGAAAATATTGAATCTGATTATGAAGATGAAAGTGATGATGAAGAATCACTTTTTATTCTTGAGGGTTATTTATTTGATCAAGAAGCTTCTTTAGCTATTTTAGCTTGCAAAGATAGATATGAACTCAAAAGGTTATTAGCTAAATGGAATAAGCAATCTCCAAATGCTAGGATGAGACCTGACCCTGCTTTTGCTACTTCACCTATATGTGTTACTGATAAGGATTATGAATTCTCTGTTGATCCTGATATAATTACTTTAGTTGAATCTGATCCTTTTCATGGCTATGAATCTGAAATTGTTGTAGCACATCTTACTAAATTAAATGATATAGCCACCTTGTTCACTAATGATGAGAGATCTCGCTACTTTTATATCCTTAAAATATTTCTGTTCTCATTAAAGGGTGATGCTAAGATATGGTTTAATTCTCTTGATCATGGTTGTGTGCGTAGTTCCCAGGATATGATTTACTACTTCTCTGCTAAATATTTCCCTGCTCATAAGAAACAAGCTGCTTTAAAGGAAATATACAACTTTGTGCAAATTAAAGAAGAGAGTCTCCCACAAGCTTGGGGGAGGCTTCTCAAGTTACTTAATGCTTTGCCTGATCATCCACTTAAGAAAAATGAAATACTTGATATCTTTTATAATGGACTAACCGATGCTTCCGGAGATTACCTGGATAGTTGTGCAGGTTCTCTTTTCAGGGAATGAACACCGGATGAAGATGAAATCCTATTGAATAATATGTTGACAAATGAAAATAATTGGGCACCTCCTGAGCCAGCTCCTGCTCCAATTAAAGATCCTATTCCTAAACCAACTCCGAAGAAGAGAGGTGTTCTATTTCTCAATCCCGAAGATATGCAAGAGAGAAAGAAATCTATGAAAGAAAAAGGTATTAAAGCTGAAGATGTTAAGAATTTACCTCCTATTGAAGAAATACATGGTCTTAATTTACCGCCTATTGAAGAAAAATATGATCTTGATCCTTTATTTATTGAAGGACCTCCAGACCTCGATAACCCGACACAGGTAGTAAAGGTAAATTCTCTCTATAGATATGATAAAGCTGAAATCCCTCCTGCTAAAATTGCTAGCCAATGCTTGGATGAGTTTGATAATTTTTTGTTTAAACAAGAAGACTTCAATGCTTATTTTGGTAGACAATTAAAACAAGATGCTGATATGATTAAATACATGGGTGATTATATGGCTAATATTAGAGGTGAATTTAAACTTGTTAGCAAACACGCTTCTATGGTTACCACTCAAGTAGAACAAGTACTTAAAGCTCAAAAAGAATTGCTCGATGAGATGAATAGTAAGAAAAATGATTATGCTATTAAAGTGGCTACTAGAACTGGTAGAATGACTCAGGAACCTTTGTATCCTGAAGGCCACCCTAAGAGAATTGAGCAAGATTCTCAGAGAAATGATATTGATGCACCTAGTTCTTCTAAAAAGAAGAAAAAGAAAAATGATAGAACTGTGCAAACTTCTAGTGAACCTATTGCTGAACCACCTGATAATCCAACTGAAATTTTATTTCTAATGCTGAAACTCAATATGGTAATGAACATGAACCTAATGAAAATGTTAATGATGATGTTCATAATGATGCTCAACCTAGTAATGATAATGATGTAGAAATTGAACCTGTTGTTGATCTTGATAACCCACAATCAAAGAATCAACATTATGATAAGAAAGACTTTGTTGCTAGGAAACATGGTAAAGAAAGAGAACCTTGGGTTCAGAAACCCATGCCTTTTCCTCCCAAACCATCCAAGAAAAAGGATGATGAGGATTTTGAGCGCTTTGTTGAAATGATTAGACCTATCTTTTTGCGTATGCGATTGACTGATATGCTTAAAACAAATCCTTATGCTAAGTACATGAAAAATATTATTACAAATAAAAGAATGATACCGGAAGCTGAAATTTCCACCATGCTTGCTAATTATACTTTTAAGGGTGGAATACCAAAGAAACTTGGAGATCCAGGAGTACCTACTATACCATGCTCCCTTAAAGAAACTATGTTAAAACTGCTTTATGCGATCTTGGAGCCGGTGTTAGTGTTATGCCTCTCTCTTTATATCGTAGACTTGATTTGAATAAGTTGACACCTACTGAAATATCTTTGCAAATGGCTGATAAATCAACTGCTATACCTGTCGGTATTTGTGAGGATGTGCCTGTTGTGGTTGCAAACGTTACTATTTTAACGGACTTTGTTATTCTTGATATTCCCGAGGACGATAGTATGTCTATTATTCTTGGAAGACCTTTTCTTAATACTGCAGGGGCTGTTATGGATTGCAAGAAAGGCAATGTCACTTTTCATGTTAATGGTAATGAGCATACGGTACACTTTCCGAGGAAACAACCTCAAGTTCATAGTATCAATTCTTTTGGAAAAATTCCATCGATTATATTTGGAGGTTTTGAATTTCCTCTTCCTACTTTCAAGAAGAAATATGATATACTTATTATTGGGGATGTGCATATCCCCATTGAGGTAACCTAGTGTTATTTGAAATTTCTCCGGTTTCATGTTAATCGGAATGAGTTTGTTAACAAGACTTGATCAACCTTGTTAGTGGATTCCTTTTGATAAGCATGAGATGGATGAAACTAGAAGCACAACCTTCTGTACCCTCTCTATACTTTCTGTTATTTAGTTGAAATAAAGTAAAAATAAATAATTCTCTGTCTGTTATCTGATTATCCGTGCAACACAAAAATACCTTGAAAATAAAAGTTCTCCAAATGCCCTGAAAATTAAATATGAATTTTTATAGAATATTTGAGGATTTATGGAACAAAGAACACACCAGGGGGGCCAACCACCTTGCCATGAGGGTGGAGGGCGCGCCCACCCCCCTAGGGAGCGCCCCCTGCCTCGTGGGACCATGGTGGCCCTCCTCCACTTATTCTTTCACCCACACACTCCTCCTTCCTCCCCCAAACATGAAAAACCAGCTCAAACCCGAGTCCAAGCTCGTTTTCCTGCCATTTTCGATCTCCTTGCTCAAAGCACCTCTCACAAAGATGCTTGCGGAGATTGTTCCTTGGTATGTGACTCCTCCATTGGTCCAATTAGTTTTTGTTCTAGTGCTTTATTCATTGCAAATTTTTGTTGCTTAGGTGACCCTGTTCTTGAGCTTGCATGTCAAATTTATATGGTCAAAAGTAGTTTTGATGCATGATATAGGCTCTAGGCAATTGTAGGAGTGGTTGCTATCAATATTATTGAGTTTGGTTTACTTTTATTTTGAAGTTACTAAAAATTTCAGAATTTTTCAGAAAATGATGAGGAGATTATTGAGGGGCTCATCGAGCCAAAGCTCGAAGGAAAAGGCATCGAAGCCTAAGTATAATTTGCCATGCACCAGGGAGGCTCGGGCGTGTGAATGGCCTTCTGAGGATTTCTTAAGAGCAGCCGGGATTTATGAAGATTTTCATGAGTTGGCTCATAATGCAGGCCTCGCCGCTTTCCTCCACGACCAATGCGATCAGTATCTCTTACTCACAAATACCTTTGTGCAAAACTTTCATTTTTATTCTAGGAACTCACCACCTACGGTGGAGTTTCATTTATATGATGAGCATAAGGAGATGTCACTTTATGATTTCTGTCGGATTTGTTTAGTCCCTTTTGTGGGCAAGACAGAGGAACCACATCATGATGATGTGAAGGGATTTATTAACACTATCACTGTAGGGGAAACTAGGAAGGTTTCCGATGCACGAATCCCTAGCATACATTTTCCTATCTTACGTTACTTTGCATTATTTGCTAGTCGTTGCTTAATTGGTCACGGAAACTGTGGAAACCTTAGTATCCCTGATATTATTATTTTGCTCCAAGGTTTATACAGTGATAACACTTTTAGTATGGGCGGTGTCGCTGTCAAAACTGGTGGATCTCCGGTAGGGGGCCCCGAACTGTGCGTCTAGGCGGATGGTAACAGGAGGCAGGGGACACGATGTTTACCCAGGTTTGGGCCCTCTTGATGGAGGTAAAACCCTACGTCCTCCTTGATTGTTCTTGATAATATGAGTAGTACAAGAGTTGATCTACCACGAGATCGAAGAGGCTAAACCCTAGAAGCTAGCCTATGGTATGATTGTTGTTCCTACGGACTAAACCCTCCGGTTTATATAGACACCGGAGGGTGCTAGGGTTACACAGAGTCAGTTACAAGGAAGGAGATCGACATATCCGTATTCCCAAGCTTGCCTTCCACGCCAAGGAGAGCCCCATCCGGACACGGTCGAAGTCTTCAATCTTGCATCTTCATAGTCCAACAGTCCGGCCGAAGAATATAGTCCGGCCGTCCGGATACCCCCTAACCCAGGACTCCCTCAGTAGCCCCCCGAACCAGGCTTCAATGACGATGAGTTCAGCGCGCAGATTGTCTTCGGCATTGCAAGGCAGGTTCTTCGTCAAACTCTGAGTACCTGCTAAATAGTGTCCGGCTTCTCGTAAATGTTGCGCTTCTTCGCTTCTGCGTCCAATAATGGCCATCTTCCACATGTCAAGCGAATGTGAGGAGCCAGGGTGTTTTTACCTTTACCACCCCATCTATGTGAATGAACTGTCTATTAAAGAGACAAGGATCCTCAGATCCAAACCACACCATCCTCCCTCAGCGAGCATTCATCGGAGCGCGCCCGAAAAAATCCATCCAAACATGGTCGACCAGCGCAGCTCCTCCTCTTGCTCCCGCAGCCCCAAGTCCGGAGATTGGGAGAAGTGTTCCGTCCCGCACAGCCAATTAGTGAAGCTACAGACCCAGGGATTCCTCCCTCCAGCGTATACGACCCCGGTTCGAGCCGGGCTCGCCATCTATAATGGCGAGGAGCAAGCGGAGAGCTTTCCCAACCCCTCTAAGGGAGAGCGGGTATGCCTTGTCCCTTATCTATTAAGGGGACTCGGATTTCCAATCCATCCATTTCTCCGAGGGCTCCTGGACTTCTACGGCCTCTAGTTGCACAACCTCACCCCTGCCCCCATACTGCACATCGCTGGTTACGTAGCCCTTTGCGAGCTGTTTCTGGGTTGCGAAGCTCATTTCGCGATGTGGAAGAAGTTGTTTTGCCTTGTGCCCCGTACACAGAGGGGATCAATATATCAAGTGGGCGGAGCCGAAGTATGGCGCATCGCTGGGACCGGATACCTATCCGGTACCTCAAAAAAGACGTCTGAGGACTGGCCTCCGGAGTGGTTTTATATGGAGGATGTTCCTCTCCCGAATCCTATCCGGATTGGTCTTCCTGAGTTCGACAACGCCCCTCTAAAGAAACGCCTAAGCTGGCACCCACGGAGCCCACAAGAGGAAGATGATAGAGACGTATTTTATCTGATGGGCCGGATAAAGTTGCTGGCCAAATCAGGACTGACCATAACCTAGGTTATGGAAATATGCATTATGCGGGGGGTGCAGCCACTTCAATATCGAGGCCAACCCATGTGGGACTTCAACGCGGAAGATCATGCCACTCGCTGCGGGCGCAAGGGACTGGACTCAGTTGCTGCTCTAGCAAAAATCTATCTGATCTGTATAAGGGGGAAGAAGAGGAGTTCCTCCGCATCAAGCCACGGGATGGATTCTCCATGAACAACCCTTGAAGCTGGGTGAGCTTCCGCTCTTTTTACTTCCATCCAACCCTTGTTTTTGTGATAAATATTTACCTTGTCGTTTCATCGCAGGAACTGCATAAGGCAGTAGGGGAGATCAATAGCCCACCTCCACAACCGGAGGATCCTGAACGGGTCCTCGACCCCGGCCTCAAAGAGGATCTGGACATATTCATGGAGCTGATTGATAGGATTTTCTATCAGCTAAGCTGTGATGACGCCATGGTGGCCATTACAGCCGACTACCCTGGGCTACTCCCAGCCTCGCAGGTAAATGAGACCGGAGTCTCAACCTTTGAAAAGGATTTCCTTTTATGCACTTCACCTACCGTATACAAACGGTTTTCTATAGGGAAGGCCCTCGGGACGCCATGCCGAGCCCGCGGTGACTCGCCAATAATGGGTTTCAAAGCCGGACAGGCTAAAAAGGAAGGCGGTCCGGACGGAGACGCCGGCGCAGAGGTATGATGCAACACCTCACTCCATGGTTGTCATCTTTAAAAACAAAATAACACTCGTGTTTCCTTAGAAGGAAGAACGCTCGCCGGACAATATCTGGAGAGGTCGCGGATCACGCCTCTACCAGTTGGGCTCCAGAGCCGGACAAAGAGGCGGAACCTAACACAAGGCACACGCCGGATGCTCCTTCTACAGAGAATGGGGATAAGATATCCGCTACGAATTCCGAAGTGGAGAGCACCATGAATCACAGGCGTCGCCGAGCCATACTCCGTGACGCTTGTTTCTCCTGAGAGGCGTTTGATACCTTCAACTCAGGAGATGCGTACATTCGTGCTGCTCAAAATGGTCTAGCCAGAGCCACAGACCAGTATGTAAAGGATGTACGGGTAAGAAAATTTGATGAGTATATATATCAGTAGCCCCTGAGACTTGAAACAGTTGGCACAACTGATTTAAGGATCATTTATTGTGCAGGTTCTTACAGAGAAGAATACTCGACTGTCACAGGAGCTGGAGGAATGCAAGACCCAACTTCAGGCCGCCGTTGCCGCATTGAAGGAACCTGAAAAGTCCCCTGCTGGTAACATTTGTTTCAAAGAATGATAGGTACCATATAGTGTGCGGCTGATACGTCTCCAACGTATATACTTTTCCAAACACCTTTGCCCTTGTTTTGGACTCTAACTTGTATGATTTCAATGGAACTAACCCGGACTAACGCTGTTTTTAGCAGAATTGCCATGATGTTGTTTTATGTGCAGAAAACAAAACTTCTCGGAATGACCTGAAACTCCACGGGATATCTTACAATAAATAATAAAAAATCCTCGCCAAAGATGAAGACCAGGGGGCCCACACCCTTCTCATGAGGGTGGGGGGCGCCCCCCCTAGGGCACGCCCCCCTACCTCGTGGACCCCCTGGAGACCCCCCAACTCCAACTCCAACTCTCTATAACTGCTTTCGGGGAGAAAAAATAGGAGAGAAGAAATCATCATGTTTTACGATACGGAGCCGCCGCCAAGCCCTAAAACCTCTCGGGAGGGCTGATCTGGAGTCCGTTCGGGGCTCCGGAGAGGGGGATTTGTCATTGTCGTCATCATCAACCATCATCCATCACCAATTTCATGATGCTCACCGCCGTGCGTGAGTAATTCCATCGTAGGCTTGCTGGACGGTGATGGGTTGGATGAGATTCACCATGTAATCCAGTTAGTTTTGTTAGGGTTTGATCCCTAGTATCCACTATGTTCTGAGATTGATGTTTCTATGACTTTGCTATGCTTAATGCTTGTCACTAGGGCCCGAGTGCCATGATTTCAGATCTGAACCTATTATGTTTTCATCAATATATGAGTGTTCTTGATCCTATCTTGCAAGTCTGTAGTCACCTATTATGTGTTATGATCCGTTAACCCCGAAGTGACAATAATCGGGATACTTACCGGTGGTGACCGTAGTTTGAGGAGTTCATGTATTCACTATGTGCTAATGCTTTGTGCTGGTTCTCTATTAAAAGGAGGCCTTAATATCCCTTAGTTTCCATTATGACCCTGCTGCCATGGGAGGGTAGGACAAAAGATGTCATGCAAGTTCTTTTCCATAAGCACGTATGACTATATTCGGAATACATGCCTACATTACATTGATGAATTGGAGCTAGTTCCGTGTCACCCTATGTTATGACTGTTACATGATGAACCGCATCCGGCATAATTATCCATCATTGATCCAATGCCTACGAGCTTTCCATATACTGGTTTACGCTTATTTGCTTTCCCGTTGCTATTGTTACAATCACTACAAAATACCAAAAACATTACTTTGCTTTCATTACTCTTTTGTTACTGTTACCATCACTATCATATTACTTTGCTACTAAACACTCCGCTGCAGATACTAAGTTTCCAGGTGTGGCTGAATTGACAACTCAGCTGCTAATACTTGAGAATATTCTTTGGCTCCCCTTGTGTCGCATCAATAAATTTGGGTTGAATACTCTACCCTCGAAAGTTGTTGCAATCCCCTTTACTTGTGGGTCATCAAGACTAATTTCTGGCGCCGTTGCTGGGGAGCATAGCTCTATTCTTTGAGTCACTTGGGATATATATCTGCTTATCATTATGAAGAACTTGAGAGATCCAAAAACCAAGATCTATCCCTCAACTACGAGGGGAGGTAAGGAACTGCCATATAGCTCTGCACTTGATTCACCTTCTGTTATGAGTAAGCTTGCGACACCTAAACCTGCTTCTACTATTCGTTCTGATATGTCGCATGTTATTGATGATGCTACTTTTGCTATGCATGATACTTATGATGAAACTACCTCTATGCCTGATACTACTATGCCACTTAGTGATTTTCTCGAGGAACGATTTGCTTGGGCTAGAGAGATTGAAAATATTGAATCTGATTATGAAGATGAAAGTGATGATGATGAATTATTCGTGCAATATAAAAATACCTCGAAAATAAAAGTTCTCCAAATGCCCTGAAAATTAAATATGATTTTTATAGAATATTTGAGGATTTATGGAACAAAGAACACACCAGGGAGCCAACCACCTTGCCACGAGGGTGGAGGGCACGCCCACCCCCCTAGGGCGCGCCCCCTTCCTCGTGGGCCCACGGTGGCCCTCCTCCGCTTATTCTTTCAGCCACACACTTCATCATCCTCCCCCAAACACAAAAAACCAACTCAAACCCGGGTCCAGGCTTGTTTTGCTGCCATTTTCGATCTCCTTGCTCAAAGCACCTCTCACAAAACTGCTTGGGGAGATTGTTCCTTGGTATGTGACTCCTCCATTGGTCCAATTAGTTTTTGTTCTAGTGCTTTGTTCATTGCAAATTTGTGTTGCTTGGGTGACCCTGTTCTTGAGCTTGCATGTCAAATTTATATGGTCAAAAGTAGTTTTGATGCATGATATAGGCTCTAGGCACTTGTAGGAGTGGTTGTTATCAATATTATTGAGTTTGGTTTACTTTTATTTTGAAGTTACTAAAAAATTCAAAAAAAAATCAGAAAATGATGAGGGGATTATTGAGGGGCTCATCGAGCCAAAGCTCGAAGGAAAAGGCACCGAAGCCTAAGTATAATTTGCCGCGCACCGCGGAGGTTCGGGCGGGCCTTCTGAGGATTTCTTGAGAGCAGCCGGGATTTATGAAGATTTTCATGAGTTGGATCATAATGCAGGCCTCACCGCTTTCCTCCACGACCAATGCGATCAGTATCTCTTACTCACAAATACCTTTGTGCAAAACTTTCATTTCCATCCTAGGAACTCGCCACCTACGGTGGAGTTTCATTTATATGATGAGTATAAGGAGATGTCACTTTTATGATTTTTGTTGGATTTGTTTAGTCCCTTTTGGGGGCAAGACAGAAGAACCACATCATGATGATGTGGAGGGTTTTATTAATACTATCACTGTAGGGGAAACTAGGAAGGTTTCCGGTGCACGAATCACTAGCATACACTTTCCTGTCTTACGTTACTTTGCATTATTTGCTAGTCGTTGCTTAATTTGTCGCGGAAACTCTGGAAACCTTAGTATCCCTGATATTATTATTTTGCTCCAAGGTTTATACAGTGATAACACTTTTAGTATGGGAGGCATTATTGCTAGACGGTTAAGTATGAACCGTACTAAGGGTCCCATCTTTGGAGGCGTCTATGCCACACGCCTAGCTGCACATTTTAATATACCTATTAGGCATGCTGAGAAGGAGGAAAAGTGATGCTCGTGTTTATTTAGATTATAAAAGTATGGTGGCACATGATTTTATTGTTAAGAATAGGGCAGGAGAGCTTAAATATCAATTGTTCTTTAATAAACATCATCCTGAGACTATTACCTTGCCTGCTCCTGCTTTGTTTGATTTGACTGTAGGCAAGTACCTTGTTCCGTTGACGGCTATCCACGCCTACCGGAACCCTGCACCAGCCGAGGAGCCAGAACCGAAACCACAATTTGATCCTTCACGACAGTCTAACTATCAGTGGAATCCGGAGATGATTGCCAACCAGGGGCAATCAGAGCTTTCTTCTTCCTCGTCACAGTATGACCCCAACAACTATTATTATGGATATCAGCCAGGCCAGCCGTGGCCATAGACCAACTTAGGCCAGAAGCCTAAGCTTGGGGGAGTACGTATTTCTCACCGACATTACATTTATATTCACACACACTCATTGCCAGATGTTGGTGCTCATACTTTTTCATTGTATCATCCATGCTAGTTTATTTTCTTTTATGCTTTCTTCTTGTGTGTTTGATAAACCTTAAGAAAAAACCAAAAAAATTAGTTGTAGCTTTTAATTAATTTACTTTCCATGTTGTAGTACTAATTAAAAATAAAACCAAAAAATATTTCCTGTTCTTCTTTTGCTTGTTGGGAGTTTTCCCGTGTAAATAGTTTTATTTCTTTTCTTTGGGGGTCAGTAGGAGAAGACCTTGATTAAATTGTTGAAGTGGCTCTTATATGCACTATTATTTATCTGACAAAAGAGCCCATATTGCCTTGTCTTCTCCTGTTTATTTAATGCTCGCAGATTCCAGCTTAGTCCAATGCACGTGCACTCTTATTATTATTCACATCGTTCGGTCGTGCAAGTGAAAGGCAATTATGATGATATATGATGGACTGACTGAGATGAGAAAAGCTTGTATGAACTCGACCTCTTTTGTTTTTGTAAATATGATGAGTTTATCGTTCTTGATTCAGCTTGTTATGAATAAACATGTTTGCAATGACAATTAGAGATCATAGTTGCTTATGCCATGCTTGATTAGCTATGAGTTATAATGGTTTACCTTGCGTGCCAACATGCTATTAAAATGGTTATGATGTGGTATGATAGGGTGGTATCCTCCTCTGAATGATTTAATTGACTTGACTTGGCACATGTTCACGCATGTAGTTGAAACAAATCAACATAGCCTTCACGATATTTATGTTCATGGTGGATTATATGCTACTCATGCTTGCATCCAATGTTTATTAATTTTAATGCATGTACATGGCTGTTGTCGCTCTCTAGTTGGTCACTTCCCAGTCTTTTGCAAGCCTTCACCTGTACTAAGCGGAAATACTACTTGTGCATCCAAACTCCTTAAACCCCAAAGTTATTCCACATGAGTCCACTATACCTTCTTATATGCGGTATCTACCTGCCGTTCCAAGTAAATTTGTATGTGCCAAACTCTAGACCTTCAAATAATCATCCTGTTTTGTAAGCTCGAATAGCTCATGTATCAACTAGGGTTGTCTGTATCTTCCATGTTAGGCGGGTTATTCTCAAGAGGAGTGGACTCCGCTCCTCATTCACGAGATAAAAGGGCTGGTCACCGGGATGCCCAGTCCCATGCTTTATGCAAACTAAATCAAAATAATTCCAAACAAAACTCCCCCTGGGACCTGATGTATGTTGGAGGCACTCGTTGTTTCGAGCAAGCCATGGATTGATGCTTGTTGGTGGAGGGGGAGTATAAACTTTACCATTCTGTTTGGGAACCGCCTATAATGTGTGTAGCATGGAAAATATCGCCATCTTTCGGTTGTTATGTTGACAATGAAAGTATACCGCTCAAAATATTATTCACCTCTATTTTAAAACCGAGCTCTGGCACCTCTACAAATCCCTGCTTCCCTCTGCGAAGGGCCTGTCTATTTACTTTTATGTTTTGTCATCACCCTCTTATTAAAAAGCACTAGCTGGAGAGCGCAGCAGTCATTTGCATTCATTACTATTAATTTATATTGGGTGTGACTATGATTGGATCTCTTTTACCATGAATTACAATGTCTATCAGTCCTTGATCTTTAAAGTTGCTCTGCATTTATGTTTTGCGGTCTCAGAAAGGGCTAGCGAGATACCTTCTTGTTATATCATATTATGATTGTTTTGAGAAAGTGTTGTCATCCGAGATTTATTATTATGGCTTGCTAGTTGATTTTGTTATTGATATGAGTAATCATGAGACCTGAGAATTATTGCAAATGCGGTTAGTTATAATCTTTGCTGAAAACTTGAATGCTAGCTTGACATATTTACAACAATAACAGCAAACAGAGTTTGTAAAAGTTTTTATTTATTTCTTTCAGTTTGTCAACTGAATTGCTTGAGGACAAGCAAGGGTTTAAGCTTGGGGGAGTTGATACGTCTCCAACGTATCTACTTTTCCAAACACTTTTGCCCTTGTTTTGGACTCTAACTTGTATGATTTGAATGGAACTAACCCGGACTGGCGCTGTTTTCAGCAGAATTGCCATGATGTTGTTTTATGTGCAGAAAACAAAAGTTCTCGGAATGACCTGAAACTCTAAAGGATATCTTATAATAAATAATAATAAATCCTCGCCAAAGATGAAGACCAGGGGGCCCACACCCTTCTCACGAGGGTGGGGGCGCCCCCCCCCCCCTAGGGCGCGCCCCCTACCTCGTGGGCCCCCTGGAGACCCCCCGACTCCAACTCCAACTCTATATAACTGCTTTCGGGGAGAAAAAAATAGGAGAGAAGAAATCATCGCGTTTTACGATACGAAGCCGCCGCCAAGCCCTAAAACCTCTTGGGAGGGCTGATCTGGAGTCCGTTCGGAGCTCCAGAGAGGGGGATTCATCACCGTCGTCATCATCAACCATCCTCCATCACCAATTTCATGATGCTCACCGCCGTGCGTGAGTAATTCCATCGTAGGCTTGCTGGACGGTGATGGGTTGGATGAGATTCACCATGTAATGGAGTTAGTTTTGTTAGGGTTTGATCCCTAGTATCCACTATGTTATGTGATTGATGTTGCTATGACTTTGCTATGCTTAATGCTTGTCACTAGGGCCCGAGTGCCATGATTTCAGATCTGAACCTATTATGTTTTCATCAATATATGAGTGTTCTTGATCCTATCTTGCAAGTCTATAGTCACCTATTATGTGTTATGATCCATTAACCCCGAAGTGACAATAATCGGGATACTTATCGGTGATGACCGTAGTTTGAGGAGTTCATGTATTCACTATGTGCTAATGCTTTGTTCCGGTTCTCTATTAAAAGGAGGCCTTAATATCCCTTAGTTTCCATTAGGACCCCGCTGCCACGGGAGGGTAGGACAAAAGATGTCATGCAAGTTATTTTCCATAAGCACGTATGACTATATTCGGAATACATGCCTACATTACATTGACGAATTGGAGGTAGTTCTGTGTCACCCTATGTTATGACTGTTACATGATGAACCGCATCCGGCATAATTTATCCGTCATTGATCCAATGCCTACGAGCTTTCCATATACTGGTTTACGCTTATTTACTTTCCCGTTGCTATTATTACAATCACTACAAAATACCAAAAACATTACTTTGCTTTCATTACTCTTTTGTTACCGTTACCATCACTATCATATTACTTTGCTACTAAACACTCCGCTACAGATACTAAGTTTCCAGGTGTGGTTGAATTGACAACTCAGCTGCTAATACTTGAGAATATTCTTTGGCTCCCCTTGTGTCGAATCAATAAATTTGGGTTGAATACTCTACCCTCGAAAGCTATTGCGATCCCCTATAATTGTGGGTTATCAGCGGCATGGCTGCAGATCTAACAATAGATATTGCAGATGACTCCGGAGAGAATCTGGAGGACCAGCATGTCGTACGACAGCTAAAGGCTGGCGAACGTGTGTTGACTAAGGTTAGGCGGGAGAAAAACAATCTCCAAGATGCCAATACCAAGCTGAGCGTGGAACTGAAAGATGTTCGAGCCCAGCTTGCGGACTCCGAGAAGGAGAATAAGTGGCTTCGACGCGGCATTTTCAGTAAGTGCTTGAACGAACCCTTAAAAGGGTGCGGCGGAGAAGCCGGCTAATAGAGTTATGTCTGCAGGTATGCTGACGGGTCGTCCCGCGCAGGAGATGCCCGGGTCTGCGGGTGATCTTCTACCCGAGCTCTCACAACTACACGAACAAGTTCAGCAGGTGATGCAAGGTATTGCCCAGGCCTTGTGGCCTTTCGTCTCCCTGCCTACAGGCATTGGAGAGCTTGCGGAGAAGCTCAAGGGAGCACGGCGGCGCTTTCGATTATCGAAGATATTGGCCTGCCGTCAAGCTGCCAGGGAAGCCTGGGCCATGGTGAAGACGCGGTATACCAAGGCTGACCCTAACCACATGGCCGAGGTTGGACCTATGGGGCCCGATGGGAAAGAGATCCCCGTTAGCTTAGTGTATGGGCAAGTAGAATTAGCCACAAAGTACTCCCAACAGGGTTGTAGGCTAGACAGCCTGTTGGATGGTATAGAGGAGGAATTTAGTCAGTCTACATGACTATGTAATTAAAGTGACATGTATAATGCCTTCTAGCCAGATTGTAAATCATTTGTCATGGCGGACCTTTTCGCTTCAACCTCGGGACCCGATAGTCCAGAGTGTATCTGCATACCCGCTCAGTTATATAAGAACCGGGGTATGCATGGAAACCAGGCATAGGGGTCATTAGTGCTTGAACAGACAAGTACCCAACTAGTTATGTTATATTACATGGGTAGTAATAAACATCTTCCAGGGAGAATAGTTCCGTTAAGGGTTCCTTTCCCTGGGTACGCATGCCCTAAAGTGCATGTACGGACTGCGAGAGGAGACGCAGGCAAAAACATCTGGGGGCATATATGGAAAATAAATAAAAATCATCTTTTGTTCACCGACCGAATATTCCCTTAAGAACGCTAGTTTTCGGCTTCACCCAGTCTGAGGTACACATCCGGCTGACCCGGCAGTAACAATCGCAAAGGTGCTCCCCTTACGCCCTAGCTGAATTAACGGGAACATAGGGCATAAATACAAGAGCCAGGAACCCAGCTTGGCCAAAACTTAAGTCATATCGATGCATATAATGGTGAAGAAAAGGTACATGCGGAAGAATAACACATGTGCGGGGCATGAAGCCCAGATAAATAATTAAACTTCTGTGTAAGAAGCCCCCAGGTATAATGAGCGCGGTTAGTGCGTCAATAGAGTGCAAGCAAGGCACAAGTTGGCCCTTGAAGGCCATGAGAAAGAATAAAAGAAAGAAAGAGAAAAGGACAGATAATATATATGCAAAAAATGGACAGAGGAAGGAGACAAACATAGAGTCCGGCACTAGGCGTAGAATCTTCGGAGCCTGGCTACATTCCATGGGTTCGGCTCAAGTCGATTATTCGATGCATCCGGCAGACGGTATGCTCCACCGGTCAGAACTTGGTCAATAATGATGGGACCTTCCCATTTGGGCTCGAGCTTGGTCTTTTTCCTCTCCGGCAGGCGTAGAACTAGCTCGCCAACATTATAAGTTTTGGCCCGTACTTCTCTGCTTTGGTATCTGCGAGCCTGTTGCTGATAGAATGCGGAATGGGCTTTTGCCACGTCGCACTCCTCCTCCAGAGTGTCCAGACTGTCCTACCGATTGAGCTCGGCTTCTCTTTCTTCGTACATGCGCACTCGAGGTGAGTCATGAATTATGTCGCAGGGCAGAACTGCCTCTGCGCCGTACACCATAAAGAAGGGTGTGTATCCGGTAGTACGATTCGGCGTGGTCCGCAGCCCCCAGAGTCCGGAGTCGAGCTCCTCTACCCAGTGCGTGTTAGATCCTTTAAGGACCGCACTAATCTGGGTTTGATGCCGCTCATGATAAGACCATTTGCTCACACAACTTGGCTATTAGTTTGTGGGTGATAGACAGAGGCATAATCAAGCTTAATGCCCATGTTGCTCCACCAGAGTTTTACCTTGTCGGTCGTGAAGTTCGTGTCGTTGTCAGTGATGATGTTGTGGGGGACTCCATAATGGTGTATAACCCCAGATATGAAGTCTATCACCGGTCCGGATTCGGCCGTTTTAATAGGTTTGGCTTCTATCCATTTGGTGAATTTATCCACCATGACCAGTAAGTATTTTTTCTTATGGGTTCCCCCTTTAAGGGGTCCAACCATGTTAAGCCCCCAGACTGCAAAGGGACAGGTAATGGGGATTGTTTGGAGGGCGGTGGGTGGCATGTGGCTTTGGTTTGCAAAAAGCTAGCAACCTACGCATCGTTGGACCAAGTCATGTGCATCTACGCGGGCCGTCGGTCAATAAAAACCTGTACGAAAGGCCTTGCTTACAAGGGCCTGGGCTGCGGTGTGGTGGCCACCAAGTCCGGCGTGAATTTCTACCAAAAGTTTCCGCCCTTCCTCTTCCGAGATGCACCTTTGAAGGACTCCGGTGGTGCTTTTTTTATATAGCTCTCCCTCATGGATCCTGTAGGCTTTAGATTGCCGCACTATGCAGCGTGCCTCATTTTGGTCCTCGGGAAGTTCCTGCCTAGTTAGGTAGGCCAGGAATGGTTCTGTCCACGGGGTGATGATGGCCATTATTACGTGGGCTGAAGGTGTTATTTCGGTGGCAAAGCCTCCGATTATGTCAAAGTGTTCGGTATCAAGCATTTTGTCTGGGTCTGGACTATTGTTACCGGTGTTCCCTTCCCATACCACGGATGGCTTAAACAACCTCTCCAAAAAGATGTTGGGGGGAGGACCGCATCACGTTTTGCACCGATGCGGGTGAGGATATCCGCCGCCTGATTGTTTTCTCGAGCCACATGGTGAAATTCGAGCCCCTTGAACTGTCGGGTGGTAGGTGCGACATATGCCAACGGGTGGCTTATCATTGTGGGAGCCAGTAAAACATCATCGGTGCCTGGAAACGGGATGAGGCGAAGACATGCACACCGGCGAATCTTACCCAGCTTCGGGGCTCTCCGTGGAGATAACACCCCTACTGCTGCTCTGCGGGGTCTCTGCATGATCACTAGATGAACAAGTAGCTACACGATGCTCCTTGAGCTGTTTGGCGAGAGGAGGAAGAAGGGCTCTGCTTGCTCTCTTCTCCTCCCTACGTGGTGTCTAAAACTAACAGGGATCAACCCTTTGCATGGGTGTCCCGGGGGGTTTAAATAGGCCTACCCCCGGGGGTACAATGGTAATCCGGCTGGGTGTGGGGCCCAGCCGTCTGTGTCTATGCTCGCCGGCTTCCGCGCCGACTGCTGGGGCCCGCCGACTGGTGGGTCCCGTCGGCTGCCGGCTCCTGGGTCGACAGGCAGGCCCCACTGTCCAGGGCCTTGTCGGTGGCTGGTTACTGTTGCTCAATCTTGGTGACGAGGGCTTCGCCGAGGTAAGCGTGGCTACGGTGCTGCCGTCCAGCGGGCGATCACTGTAGCCCCTCCGCGTCTTGTCTCCTTAATGGGGCGTCTTCTTCGAGGGAGGTGGCAAGCCGGCTGTGGGGAGCCGGCTCTATCTTGGGCCGACTTGGGGAGGTCTGGCCGCCTTCGGGTGTCTCTCTGCCCGAAGGGGCCCACCGCCCATGGGCCGTACTGGCAGCCCGTCGTGGATGACATCAGGGTCAACGTGGCAACAGTGCTGCGCCGGACGGGTCATGGCCACCCGTACGGCGCACTGTGCCAGGCGTGCTCCGGGATTCGGGGGTGGCCAGCCTTACTGTAGCCACGCCCCGTCACATCGCCGTTATGTGGGTGCAGACTTCGAGGGTACGATCTCGACCGCTTTATGGGAGCCGGCTCCTTGGAGTCGGCCTTCTCGCAGCCGGCTCCTCAGAGCCGGCCCTCCCGCGGCTTTCTTCATGAGAGCTGAAGTCGGGCCGCCTTCCGAAAGCCGGCCTGAGAGACAGCCGGCCAGGGGAAGGCGGCCCTATGTATTGAATTCTTGCAAGCCGGATCGGCTCGTAATTTTTTCAGAAAGACCAGGGGGAGCCGGCTAGGCTACCCGTGGTCACTTACTCCGATAGTAGTCCCCGAAGCTGAGCGAGCTTCGAGGATGATAAAGGGACGAGAAGCTTGGTCAGCTTCCTATCCTGAGGGGCCGGCTTTGCTTGTGTGCGCCAACTTCGGAGGGCTCCGTTTCTCGTAGGTGGGAACGCGGTCGACCTGCGAGCTGTCTGCAGGCCATCCTGCGGGCCACGTGGCAAGGAAACCCTGCCAGTGCACGCGCGCGACGGGACACCGCCGCAGGCCCGGGCCCGCCACTACTAGGCCTCGGCCCGAGCGTGGATCTTCTGCGGCCCATGCGGACCGCTCACCTTCCCGCAGCGATTTTATTATGCCATTAGGGCGTAATAATCGCGGGATGTGGGGGAGTGGGCACAGTTGATCCCCACGTTCCCCCACGCCACGCCCCCTCGGCTCCGTCGCGCGGTCTATAAGTAGGGGGGAGGAGGGGGAGCGGCAGAGGCTCGCACGCTCTCCCTCCCTCCGCCCCCTCTCGTCTTCCTTCTTCTCCTTCCCTCCGCTGCAGTAACTCTTTGCCGCGCCATTCCGCCGCCGCATCATCTTGCTTCTCGCCGCGCTGCCCCATGGCGTTGTCAAGCTCGTGGGATGGCTCCAACGTCCATGAGGACCACGTCGAGTTCCTCCGCCAGACGCGACGCCTACCCGGCGAGGACTTCATTTGGGTTCGTCTAGCGCCGGAGAAGGAGATTTCGCCGGCACCGGAGGAGGGCGAGCAGGTGATCTTCCGCTTGCACTGCCTGCGTGGCTTCGGCCTTCCAGTGAGAGGGTTCCTCCGAGCCTTCCTCGAATTCTACAACCTCCAGCCGCCTCACCTCACGCCCAACGCGGTGATGCTGCTGTCGGCTTTCGTCACGCTGTGCGAAGGATTCCTTGGGGTCCTCCCCACGCTCGAGCTCTGGGCGGAATTCTTCCAAAGCAAGCTCGGCACCGTCGTCGCGGGCGTGCCCACCCCTTGCGGAGCCTTTATTGCCATGAGGCGGGCGAGCGAGAACAACCCATTCCCGCCCATCCCGCTGATCCAGTCGGTGAAGCTCTGGCGGAAATCATACTTTTAAGTGAAGAATGTCGCGCAGCAAGGCGACTACGTCAACATGCCGGCTTATGAAGCCGGCCCGCCGGCTGGGAGGTGACCTTCGTGGAGCTACCGGGCCAGGTCGTTGTCTCAGGCCGGGAACGCAGCCGTCTCCCGGCTTCGGGTGATGATCCAGTCGGAGGGCCTGACCGGAGCCGACTTGGTGGCCGCCTTCGTGGAGCGCCGGGTTCTTCCCCTCCAAAGCCGGCCTCACATGGTTTGTCAGATGAGCGGCCGCTTCGACCCAAGCCGGCTGAGCACCAGGGAGATGCCTCATGCGGAGGTCTCCTACATGGTGAACTATATCTCCAACTGCAAGCTCGCCGAGGATTGGCGATACGGCAAGGGGCCGTACTCTCGCGCCAACCCTCCGCCCTCCGTAAGTTCTTTCTTCTTTTCTTCCTTTGGTAGCCGGCCTCATGATAGCCGGCCTCTGATCAGTCGGTTTGCCCCTAGCAGAACCCTCTCCTTCCGCCGACGACCGGGGCCGCAGGGATAGAGCGCCAGCTCGTCCCTGACCGCACGGTGGACGACGCCGACGACCCGGACTTGGGAGCGGCCGCCATGGAAGATGCCATCGTGGGGGAAAGCGACGGGGCTGGAGGCGCGGGGCTCACGGCCGGCCTCGAGGACTGGCCGGATGATGCCGAGGTCGAAGTCGCCCCGCGCCGCCAGCCGGCGCCTGATCATCAAGGCGCGAGCTCGTCCGCCGCGTCGGCTGCTGGCGGCGGCGCCCAAAAGCGCCGGGCCGTGTCGATCCTCTTCGGCAGCCGGCCGAAGAAGTCCAAGGCTTCCACAGTAGCGACCAAGCGAGATGAGGCGGCCGCGAAGGCGGCCCGCTTCCGCAAGGCGGTGAAGCGGCCGCAGGCGATCTCAGCGTAAGTCGTTGAATGCTTGGATACATATTTTTTGTTGTTCTTTTCGGTTGAAAAACTCTTCTAAACCTTTCTTTGCTCGCCGGACAGGGCGCCGCTTTCCCTTGAGCGGGGTCCAGGCGGATCCGTAGTCGGGCCGACTGGAGGGTCTTCAGGCTCCCGCCGTGTGGATCCCCGCGCCGACCTCAGGGAGGCCACGGAGCGGAACGCACGAGAGGTGCGGGAGGAGCGGGAGGCGGTGGAGCGAAGGGCCGCTCAGGCGAAGAAGGAGCGGGCTGATGCAGCAGCCAAGGCCCGGGCGGAGGCGGCAGCTGCGGAGACGGAGGCGGAGGCTTTGCACAACCAGCCTCCGCTGCTAGCCATTCCCCTCCGCGCCGTGGCCCCCAACATTCCTGTGCCTCCGCTGGAGGAGGTCGACCAAGAACCGTCAGTGATGGAGCGGAGGGAGGACTCCGTGATCTTCGTGGAGGGGGCGCCGCCGGCAGCGCCAACCGGAGCGGGCCAAGGCGGCCAGTCAGCTGCGGCGCCAAAGCAGCCGGCCGGGGGTGAGTCGGAAGCAGGAGCCATCCTCGAGGTGTAGCCGGTAATGCGCCGGCGCGCAGGGGGAGGCACCGCTGGGCCGGAGCCACACCGAGCTATGGGTGCCAGCCAGACGGCGGAGGCCTTGGAGGCGGCCAGCACCGGCACGTCCGGGTGGACTCCCAGCGGCGGGACGAGCGAGCTGAATGTGGCGGCCCAAGAGGTTCGGAACCGCCTTCAGGCCCAAGCCGCGTCGCTGCAGCAATACACCCAGGAGTTCCTTGCGACACGGTCCGTCATCCGGGTGAATCTTCTATCTTTGGTTGTTTTTGTTCTCTTGATTTCTTCCGTGGGGGCGCGTCAGCGCACCCACTGGGTGTAGTCCCAGAGATTCGGGCCGACTGCTGAGCAGTCGGGTCGGATCTTCCTTGACGACTACCTTATTCTCCCCTCCTGTCTAACCTTCCAAGAGTATCATAACCTCCGCGCTGCCGCCTTCAACTCCCAGGCTCAGGAGCTGGGTCGGAGAACCGAAGACCTGATCAGCAGCCAGAGTACGTACTTGGTTTCGTTCATCTCCTATGGGGGCGCGTCAGCGCACCCACTAGGTGTAGTCCCTGAGATTCGGGCTGACTGCTGAGCAGTCGGGTCGGATCTTTCCTGATGACTTCACCTTACTGGTTTTTCTTTTGTCTTTCGTGCTCGCAGAAGCCAATGCCGACTTAAGGGGGCAGCTCAGCGAGGCGCAGGCCGCCCTTCGCACCAAGGAAACCGAGTACGACGCCTTGGTCCTGGAGCGTGACTGCCTGGCCAAGAAGCTGGCTGACCAGGAGGAGAGCCACAAGGCGGCTCTGAAGAAGGCGCAGGATAACGAAGCCGCCCTGAAGGCCGAGTTCGAGACTGAAGCGGCGGGCTGGGCTGAGACCAGGCAAGCGCTGAATGAAGGCTTCGGCCGTATTGAGGATTTGATCGACGGTAAGCCGCTTTCCTCGCTCCTTGCCTGCCCCTTGCCGCCTGACTTGTGTTCTGACTTGAGCTGCTTTTTATTCTCTGTGCAGACTACTTTCCTGGCTACTCCGTCTTCGCCGCCCAAACCATCGAGGCCCATCGCGAAGCGCGCCGGCAGGCGGGGGCTGAAGTCGCGCCGGACGCGAGTCGGTCGCTCGAAGAGCAACTCTTGGCGGTCCAAGCGCGGCTGCAGCCGGCTCATCGTATGCTCCGCCGCCTCCAGCGCGCCGGAGCGCAGGTGTTGGCCGCCCTCTGGCCAAGCGAGACGATTCCCCGCACCCCGAGTCGGACTGCCGACTGGCTGGAGGTTGCGGTTGGCCGCTTCGAGGCCTGGAAGGCGTCGGCGGCCCGGCTTGGAGCTGGACGGGCGCTGGAGTTCGTCCGAGCTTGGTATCCGGGGCTGAACCTGGACCAGCTGCGCACCTGGCGGCTGGAGGCCGACGAAGAGCTAGCGGAGGTGCGGCCGGCTATCGCTCAGCGCGCATCGACAATCGCCGAGTGTACTGACATCAGCGTCTTCGCTCCCGAGATTAATGATGACGGCGTTGCCCAGCCGGAGGAGTGGTTCGGGCTGGACCCGGCGGCGGGTGAAGACTCGGCAGAAGAGATCGCCTCCAGCGACGAAGGCGAAGACGACGAAGGAGAGGAAAGCGAAGACGTCGAGCCGGCCGGTGGAACAGCCAGCCAGCCTCAGCCTGACCGTGCCTCCAGCAACGAGGCGCGCGCAAGCGCGCCTTCTGCGGGAGGCGGTGATCATGCCGAGGTTCGCCAGCCGGCCACTCCTCCAGCCGGCACTGCCGTCTCCACCGACCTGCCCGGCTCGTCAGTCGCTCCGCCGGCTTAATCTGTCGTCCTTGTTTTTTCCTGCTTGTTGCCTTCTGAACAATTTTATTAAGCTTCCGCAGTTCCACCCACTGGGGGTGTATCCAAACTATGTTGAATGCTGGCCTTTTGAAGGTCTTTTATGTAAATATTAACTTGTGCATGTTTGGTTTCCATTCACGTATGCTTTTTATCCTTAGGCTGTTTCCTTTGCCGCCTTCCCCTTTTGGGGAGGCAAGTACTCGAGCTTTCTTGGATTGAAGTGAAGTGAATGGAAGCCGGCCGGCCGGCTACTCTGGTAGTCGGTCGGTGGTGGGAGAGAAACCGGCTTTTGTTATATTAGTCCGTTAGTCCCTAGCCGTTTTTCGTGTGGGCGTCCTTTCCTGCCTTTAACTCTTGCCAGCCGGACAGCCGGTTCTTCGAACTGCGACTTTTGGCAAGAGAAGGCTTGGGTGCCGGCACACTACTTGTCTGACCGCGGGTAGGACTTCTAATATAACTCCAGTCGGCCAGTCCCCGGGCCGACTAGTCGAACCCGGTGCCGGACGGAACAAGTAAATGTAATGACAAGGTCATAAGCATGATACTCTTCATTCATAGATAAAAGATGGCAGTCCCCGAGCTCTCCTCGGGGGGCCTATTGTCTCGTACTTAGTACAAAAGTTAGCGTGATACATACTGCATTTCAGCTGTAAAACCTTCGGAGGAGGTTGGCGTTCCATGGTCGTTCTGACTCCTTGCCGGAGTCGTCTCTCTTTCATGCCTTCGGCTACTGCGTCGATTAGGTAGTAGGAGTCGTTGCCTAAGGCTCTGCTGATGACGAAGGGGCCCTCCCAAGGGGCCGAGAGCTTGTGCTGGCCGGCTGTTCGCTGGATCAGCCGGAGCACAAGATCGCCCTCTTGGAAGGATCTTGGCTTGACCTTCCGGCTGTGGTAGCGGCGCAGGCCCTGCTGATAGATGGCGGACCGGCTGAGGGCTAACAGCCGGCCTTCTTCCAGGAGGTCGACGCCGTCTTCTCGTGCTTCCTTGGCCTCTGCTTCCGTGTACATGGTTACCCGAGGCGAGTTGAACTCGATGTCAGTTGGGATGACCGCCTCGGCACCATACACAAGGAAGAAAGGGGTGAAGCCGGTTGACTTGTTTGGTGTAGTGCGCAGACTCTAGAGGACAGCCGGCAGCTCATCGAGCCAACAGCCGGCTGGACGCTCCAGTGGTACGATCAGTCGGGGCTTGATGCCGGAAAGGATGAGGCCGTTGGCTCGCTCGACCTGGCCGTTTGACCGCGGGTGGGCGACGGATGCTAGATCCAACCGGATGCCTTGCGTCGCGCAGAAACGTGCCAAGGCTCCCTTGGCGAAATTCGTGCCATTGTCGGTGATGATGTTGTGTGGCACGCCATACCGAGTTGTTATATCTGCGATAAATGTGACGGCAGTCGGCCCATTCAGCTTCTTGATCGGCTTTGCTTCAATCCATTTGGTGAATTTGTCCATGGTGACAAGCAGATGTTTCATGCCGCCGCGCGCCGTCTTGAATGGGCCAAGTGAGGGGAATGGTCTTGAGTGCTGAAGCCGGCATGTGTTGCTTGGAGCTGAAGAGTTGGCACCCTTTGCAATATTTAACTAACTCCTTGGCGTCATCCAAAGCAGTCGGCCAAAAGAAACCATGGCGGAAGGCTTTGGCGACGAGTGATCTTGAGGCCGCATGGTGGCCGCATTCTCCTTGGTGGATGTCTCTAAGGATTGCAATGCCCTTCTCTTGCTCAACGCATCGCTGGAGGACTCCAGTGACACTGCGCTTGACGAGTTCTCTGTTGACGATTGTGTATGCTCCGGCTTGGTGTTGGACTTGTCTTGCCTCTACTTCGTCAGCCGGCAGATCTTGGTTTATTAGGAAGTTGAGGATGGATTGAGCCCATGACGGAGCTGCGACTTCTTCTATTGCCAAAACGGCTACTGCGACCAGGGCGGGCGGGCTGGGCGGTGAAATGCTGGAGTCGGCCGCCGCCTGTTGTGTTGGTGTAGTCTCCGGGCCGACTACCGCAGTCCCCGAGCCGGGTGAGGCAGTCCCCGGGTCGGGCGTAACTACGGAAGTCCCCGAGCCGCCTGCTGACGTCCCTGGGCCGACTATCGAAGTCCCCGGGTCACCTGCTTGGCTCTTCGAGCCGGACCCGGCCGCGTCGGGGTCAGGCGGCACGAAGATGGAATCGGACTCTGGAGACGGCTTGATAGACGGCTTGAGGAGGCGTTGTAGAGAGACGCCGGTTGGTATTGCTTGCCGGGTGGAGCCTATTCGAGCCAGAGCATCAGCTGGCTCGTTGTCGGCTCGCGGTACGTGGAGGAACTCGCATCCTTCAAAATACCCACTGATCTGCTGAACGAGGAAGCGGTAGCTTGCCATATTTGCGTCCTTGGCGTCCCAGTCGCCGGATGATTGCTGGACCACCAAGTCCGAGTCGCCATAACATAGGATCCGGCGAATGCCGAGCTCTTTGGCAAGCCGGAGCCCGTGTATGAGCGCCTCGTACTCGGCTACATTGTTGGAGGCGGCAAAGTGGATTTGCAGCGTGTATCTGAGCTTGTCGCCTTTGGGAGAGGTGAGGACGATGCCGGCTCCCAAGCCGGTGCGCATCTTGGACCCATCGAAGTGCATGCGCCAATGAGTGGAGTCGGGAGCCGGCGGCAGGTACTGGGTCTCGGCCCAGTCGACGAGGAAGTCGGCCAATGCTTGGGATTTGATGGCGGTGCGAGGCTGGTAGAAGATCGCGTAAGGGGCCAGCTCGATGGCCCATTTCGCCACCCGGCCGGATGCATCCCGGCTGCCTATGATCTCGGCCAGCGGGGCGGTGCATACGACCGTGATGGGATGCTCTTGGAAGTAGGGCTTCAGCTTCTTGGCGGCGAAGTACACGCCATAACACATCTTTTGGTAGTGCGGGTAGTTCTGCTTCGAGGCGGACAGTACCTCGCTCAAATAGTACACCGGCCTCTGGACCGGCTGGGCTCGGCCCTCTTCTGGGCGTTGGACTACGATGACGGTGCTGACCACCCGGCTGGTTGCGGCAATGTAGAGGAGCATGGGCTCTTTCTCAGTCGGCGCTGCCAGGACTGGCGGTGTGGCCAGCATCTTCTTCAGCTCGTGGAAAGCTTGGTCAGCTTGGTCATTCCACTCGAAGTGAGTGGTCTTCTTCATGAGGCGGTAGAGGGGGAGAGCTTTCTCTCCGAGCCGGCTGATGAAGCGGTTTAGGGAGGCCAAGCACCCGGTGAACTTCTGGATGTCTCGAAGCTTGGTGGGAATCGCCATTCTCTCAATGGCCTTGATCTTCACCGGGTTGCATTCGATGCCGCGTTCGGAGACCAGGAAGCCTAGGAGCTGGCCGGCTGGCACTCCGAACACGCATTTCTCGGGGTTGAGCTTGATTTGGAAACGGCGTAGGTTCTCAAATGTTTCCTTGAGGTCTTCCAGCAAGGTGCCGCGCTTCTCCGTCTTCACCACAATGTCGTCTACGTAGACGTGAGCATTTCTGCCGAGCTGCTTGAGGAGGCACTTCTGCATGCAACGCTGAAAAGTGGCACCGGCATTTCTCAAGCCGAATGTCATAGTCAGGTAGCAGAAGGCTCCGAATGGCGTGATGAAGGCGGTCTTCAGGCGGTCAGCCGGATCTAACTTTATCTGGTGGTATCCTGAGTAAGCATCCAAGAAACTCAACAGCTCGCATCCGGCCGTGGAGTCTATCACTTGGTCAATCCTTGGCAGGGCAAAGGGATCTTTGGGGCAGGCCTTGTTGAGGCTCGTGTAGTCTATACACATGCGCCACTTGTTGTTCTTCTTTAGCACGAGGACCGGGTTGGCGAGCCACTCTGGAAAGAAAACTTCCATAATGAAGCCGGCTGCCAGAAGCCGGGCTATCTCCTCTCCCACAATCCTGCGTTTCTCCTCCGACAGTCGGCGGAGGGGTTGTTTGACTGGTTTGGCGTCTTCTCGGACGTGTAATTTGTGCTCGGCGAATTCCTTCGGAACACCCGGCATGTCCTTGGGGGACCATGCAAAGATGTCCCGATTCTCACGGAGGAAGTCGGCGAGCTCGCCTTCCTATTTGCTGTTTAGGTTTGCCCCGATGACGGCAAACCTCTCTGGGTGCTCGGGGTCAAGAGGTATCTTCTTCGTCTCCTTGGCCGGCTGGAAAGATCCTTGGGCATCATACTCCTTGGGATCGGGGGACAGGGCCGACTGCTTGCCGGCCATGGCCACGACCCGGTCCAACATCTTCTTCTCTTCGGCAATCACAAGGGACTCGGCCAGCCGGCTGCTGGCTGCTGCGCACTCGGAGGACTTCTTGTAATCGCCGGCTACGGTGATGACGCCTTTGGTGCTTGGTATCTTCATCTTGAGGTATGCATAGTGGGGAACTGCCATGAACTTGGCCAAGGCAGGTCGGCCAAGCAATGCATGGTAAGGGCTCTCCAGGTCCACCACTTCAAACCAGATCGCTTCCCGGCGGAAATGCTCCTTGTCCCCAAAAAGTACATCAATCTTGATCTTGCCAATGGGGGCGCAGGACAGGCCGGGTACGATGCCGTGGAACACAGTCCGAGTAGGCATGAGTTGCTTCGTCTTGACATTCAGCTTCTCCATGGTGTCACGGTACAGGATGTTGATGCTGCTCCCGCCGTCTATCAGCACGCGGGAGAATCGGGCAGCGCGTCTGTCCGTTGCAAGGGTGGCATCCAAAACCAACGCATAAGAGCCGGGAGACGGCATCACCTCTGGGTGGTCGGTCCGGCTCCAGCTGATAGGTTTTTCTGACCAGTGCATGTGCTCGGCGGGGTTGGCAGCAACCATGTTGACTTCTTGGTGCTCTCGGCGTTTGCTGCGCCGGTCTTCGGGCTGACTTGTAAAGATGATATAGGCGGCATGCTCGTCGGGGAACTCGTCGTGCACGGCTCCGACTGCGGGCCGAGCGGCCGGCGGCTGCGGAGCCGGAGGCGGCGGACCGGCAGGCGGAGGCGGTGCGAGCCCTTCGCCTTTAGAGATTCGGGTGAGCCAATGGCACTTCCGGGTTGTGTGGTTGGACGGCTTCGCGCCGCTGTGGAACTTGCACGGGGCGTCGAGAGTTTGCTCGTAGGAAAAGGCCGGCTGCCAAGCCGGCCTGCCGCCCTTGGGTTTCTTGGGCGCGGGCCGCCCTTCGGGCGGCACGTCTTCGACTGTGGCCACCTGCCGGCTGACGGGAGGCGGCGCGGGGCCCTTGCGCTTGTGGTCGTTCGAGTGTGGGCGTCGGCCGGAATCCCCAGCCGGCGTCTTGGGCGCCGGGTTGAGTACTTTCCCGGACGCGTCTACCCGGAGCTCGGTCTTCATTGAGGAGTCGGCGGTGGCGTACTTGTCCGCTATGTCCAGAAGCTCGTCGAGGGTAGTCGGCTCGTCGCAGAGAAGCTTGTGCTTGAGGAGGGTGCCTTCTCGGCATCCGGCAGTGAAGTATTCTATGGCTTGCACCTCGTGCACCCCTTCGCAAGAGTTGCGGAGCTCAGCCCAACGTGTGAGGTATTCGCGAGTGGACTCGGCGGGGCCTTGTATGCACAAGGAGAGCTGTCTGGGCTTGGGAGCCCGCTTGTAGGTGCTGGTGAAGTTGCGGACGAAAGCTTCTGTGAAATCTAGCCAGTTGTTGATGCTGTGTGGTTTGAGGCTGTTGAGCCAGGTCCGCGTTGTGCCTTGCAGCATGAGGGGCACATACTTCATGGCAACGCGCCGGTTGCCGTTGGCTATGCTAACCGCCGTGGAGTAGTCGATCAACCAATCTTCCGGCTTCACGAAGCCATTGTACTTGGGCGTGTCTCTTGGGAGCGAGAACCCTTTGGGGAAGGGCTCGTCACGGATGCGGGGGCCGAACCAAGGTGGATCGACATCGTCTTCTTCTTCTAGCGCCAGGCGGTCGATCCAATGGTGGGCGTCGTTCTCGCCGACTCCTTCGCAGCGACCTAGCCAGCCGCTGAGAGTCGGATGTGCAACAGGCGGCGGGGTGGGATATCTCTCTCCACGGGGCCGGGGCGGAGGCGGGTTGCCCCGCCACTCCACAGCCCGAGGGTGGCCTTCTGCGTCTCGCTCGATGGAGATTCGGGTTTGGCTTCGGCTGGCAGCCGGCTCTTTCTCGCGCCGCACGCGGTCTCCACCCGCATCCAGCGTCCGCCACGTCGCGCCGTGATCTCGGCGCGGGGGAGGGCTTTCCGCGCGGGCGTCGGCTTGTGCCGCTGCGCGGCTGCATCGATCAGCTGCTGGATGCGTCGGGTCATGTGGGGGAGTTCTTCGGCCCCCAGTCTGTCTAGCTCGTCTACGGCCGCCTGGGCGGCGCGCAGGTTTTCGAGTGGAGTGGCGTAGACTGGGCGGTCGACTCCTAACATGTCGGCAACAACAGCGCCGCGCTGTCTGACAACGCTGGCCCGGCTAGGCCTGCCTGGGGGCGGCGTGCCAAAGGCGGCGCGGTCGGCCTCGTGTCGGTGGGCCTCAGCGAGGCGTCTCATGGAAACCAACTTCCGGCCCTCCGCGAGGAGGGCGAGGCGGCCAGCCTCCAGTGCTTCAGCGTCGGCGTCGGCCGGGAGGGGGATGGACAAGTCGTGGACCGCCGCGTGCGGGGCGTCGTGGGCGCTCTCGTCAGCGGCGCCGTCGTGGCCGATGACCATCACCTCGGTGGTGACAGCGTCGCAGCCATCGGCTCGGGGAAGCGGGTCGTTGTAGATCGTGACGTTGGTGGGGAAGGTGTCGAATGAGGCCGTGTCGGAGTCGACAGGCATCGGATCGGTGGAGCCAACCGACTCCAAGTCCACAGCAGGCTCGCCGGACACATGGAGCCGGCCGAGGAGGTTGACGAGGTGGTCGGTGCCCGCGTCAGAGGCGAGCTCGTCGGAGATGAGGGTCTTGTCGAGGAGATCAGTGAGGCTGCTCGCTGCGCAGGCGTTGGTGACGCCATGCAGCGCGTCGTGGCAAGCGCCATCGGGCGTGCCGGGCTGGCTACGCTCGTGGGGGAGGAAGAGGGTTCTCGTCCAGAACAGGTCTCCGGACGATGGTGCACCTGGCCCCATGGTGGGCGCCAAATGTTGGGTGGTAGGTGCGACATATGCCAACGGGTGGCTTATCATTGTGGGAGCCAGTAAAACATCGTCGGTGCCTGGAAACGGGATGAGGCGAAGACATGCACGCCGGCGAATCTTACCCAGCTTC
This sequence comes from Triticum aestivum, assembly GCF_018294505.1. NCBI lineage: Eukaryota > Viridiplantae > Streptophyta > Magnoliopsida > Poales > Poaceae > Triticum > Triticum aestivum. The sequence goes on from NC_057803.1 coordinate 39,389,071, forward strand.
GGGGCTCTCCGTGGAGATAACACCCCTACTGCTGCTCTGCGGGGTCTCCGCATGATCACTAGATGAACAAGTAGCTACGCGATGCTCCTTCAGCTGTTTGGCGAGAGGAGGAAGAAGGGCTCTGCTTGCTCTCTTCTCCTCACTACGTGGTGTCTAAAACAAACAGGGATCAACCCTTTGCATGGGTGTCCCGGGGGGTTTAAATAGGCCTACCCCCGGGGGTACAATGGTAATCCGGCTGGGCATGGGGCCCAGTCTTCTGTGTCTATGCTTGCCGGCTTCCGCGCCGACTGCTGGGGCCCGCCGACTGGTGGGTCCCGCCGGCTGCAGGCTCTTGGGTTGACAGGCAGGCCTGACCGTCCAGGGCCTTGTCGGTGGCTGGTTACTGTTGCTCAATCTTGGTGACGAGGGCTTCGCCGAGGTAAGCGTGGCTACAGTGCTGCCGTCCGGTGGGCGATCACTGTAGCCCCTCCGCGTCTTGTCTCCTTAATGGGGCGTCTTCTTCGAGGGAGGTGGCAAGCCGGCTGTGGGGAGCCGGCTCTATCTTGGGCCGACTGGGGGAGGTCTGGCCGCCTTCGGGTGTCTCTCTGCCCGAAGGGGCCCACCATCCGTGGGCCGTACTGGCAGCCTGTCGTGGATGACATCAAGGTCAACGTGGCAACAGTGCTGCGCCGGACAGGTCATGGCCACCCATACGGCGCATTGTGCCAGCCATGCTCCGGGATTCGGGGGTGGCCAGCCTTACTGTAGCCATGCCCCGTCACATCGCCGTTATGTGGGTGCAGACTTCGAGGGTACGATCTCGACCGCTTTATGGGAGCCGGCTCCTTGGAGTCGGCCTTCTCGCAGCCGGCTCCTCGGAACCGGCCCTCCCGCGGCTTTCTTCATGAGGGCTGAAGTCGGGCCGCCTTCCGATAGCCGGCCTGAGAGACAGCCGGCCAGGGGAAGGCGGCCCTATGTCTTGAATTCTTGCGAGCCGGATCGGCTCGTAATTTTTTCAGAAAGACCAGGGGGAGCCGGCTAGGCTACCCGTGGTCACTTACTCCAACACGAACCTAGCTGACATCTTTAGGACGATGTTGCGATAGGCCGCCATTTTCAGATCCTTGGCATCGAAGTCTCCATTTATTTGGGATATTGCGAGGTTCGAGTCCCCACGCGCCTCCAGGCGTTGAATGCCCATGGAAACTGCCATCTGAAGACCATGTAACAAGGCTTTGTATTCGGTTGCGTTGTTGGAGTCTGTATACAATATCTGTAGTACGTATTGAACTGTATCTCTGGTTGGGGACGTCGGGACGACGCCAGCCCCCAGACCAGCCAGCATTTTGGAGCCGTCGAAGTGCATGATCCATTCGGCGACAAAGTCGTCCAATACTTGTGATTTAATGGCTCGCCGGGGTTTGTATGTTTTGTCGAACGGGAGGAGCTCAATGGCCCATTTGGAAATCCGTCCCGTGGCTTCATGGTTGTTTATAATATCATTAAGTGGCACTTCTGAGGCTACTGTAATTGAACACTCTTGAAAGTAGTGTCGCAGCTTCCGGGATGCCATGAATACCGCATAGGCTATCTTTTGATAATGTGGGTACCGTGATTTGCATGGAGTGAGGACAGTGGATACATAATATACCAGCTTTTGAAGGGGGAATTTATGTCCGTCCGTTTCTCGTTCGACGACGAGCACTGCGCTTACAACCTGATGAGTTGCCGCAATGTACAACAGCATTGGTTCGCCGATGTTTGGCGCGGCCAGGATTGGGTTGGTTGCCAGTATGGCTTTTATTTCTTCCAATCCGGCTGTGGCAGCGTCCGTCCACTCAAAGTGTTCAGTGCGCCGAAGGAGGCGATAAAGGGGTAATGCCTTTTCTCCTAAGCGGGAGATAAAGCGGCTTAGAGCCGCCACACATCCGGTTAATTTCTGGATTTGTTTGAGGTCCGTTGGGATAGCCAACTGTGACGGAGCTCGGATTTTGGCTGGATTTGCTTCAATTCCTCTACTGGAGACAACGAAACCCAGGAGCTTTCTGGCTGGTACACCGAAAACACATTTTTTCAGATTGAGCTTGATGTCGTATGTTCGGAGGTTGTCGAATGTGAGCCTCAAGTTGTCTATTAGAGAGTCGACGTGTTTGGTTTTGACGACCACATAATCTACATATGCCTCGACTGTTTTGTCGATCTGTTTCTCCAGACATGTCTGAATCATGCGCTGATTTGTTGCGCCGGCGTTTTTGAGCCCAAAAGGCATTCTGTTGAAACAGAAGGGGCCATATGGTGTGATAAATGTCGTTGCGGCTTGGTTGGGCTCCGCCATCTTGATTTGGTGGTAGCCGGAGTATGCATCGAGGAAACACAATGAATCGTGTCCTGCGGTAGCATCGATAATTTGATCGATGCGGGGGGGAAGGGATCCTTTGGGCAAGCCTTGTTGAGGTCCTTGAAATCGACACATAGGCACCAGGATTTGTCCTTCTTTGGTACCATCACCAGGTTTGCTAGCCAGTCCGGGTGTTTTATTTCTCTAATGAATCCGGCCTCCAATAACTTGGCTAGTTCCTCTCCCATAGCTTGTCTCTTAGGTTTAGAGAAATGCCGAAGAGTCTGCTTGACCGGCTTGAATCCCTTTAGAATATTAAGGCTATGTTCGGCCAGCCTGCGTGGGATTCCTAGCATGTCTGAGGGGTGCCAGGCAAATATGTCCCAATTCTCGCGCAGGAACTCTCGTAGTGCGGCGTCCACGGCGGGGTTTAACTGTGCCCCGATGGATGATGTTTTTGTAGGGTCCGTTGGGTGGACTTGGAATTTGACTGTTTCATCCGCGGGTTTAAAAGAGGTGGACCTGGATCTCTTGTCAAGTATCACATCGTCCCTGTCCACTATGGAGCATAGCGCAGTTAATTCCTCGGCCGAAAGGGCTTCGAATAATGCCTCGAGGGCCAATGCGGCTGTTTTGTTTTCGGCGCGGAGTGCTGTGTCCGGATCACTAGCGAGAGTGATGATTCCGTTGAGCCCGAGCATTTTGAGCTTCATGTACCCGTAATGGGGTGTGGCTTGGAAGATCGTGAACGCCTCCCGCCCTAAAAGGGCGTGGTATCCGCTACTGAACGGGGCCACTTGGAATGTACTCTCTTCGGACCTATAGTTCTCCGGCGTGCCTAATACCACATCTAGTGTGATTTTCCCAGCACAGCGTGCCTCTCGACTGGGGATGATTCCTCTGAAGGTTGTGCGGCTTCGCTCAATGCGGTTCCGGTCTATTTCCATTTTTTGAAGAGTTTCCTCATAGATGAGGTTTAATCCACTGCCGCCGTCCATGAGTACTTTGGTGAGTCGAAAGCCGTCGAAAATTGGACTGAGGACCAGTGCAGCTGGTGCTCGGGCTGTTCGGAATTTAGGTTCGTCACTGGCATTGAAGGTAATATCCGTGTCACTCCATGGATTTATTGCTGCCACGTGGCAGATTTCGGCAATGCTGCGGAGTGTTCGCTTGCGCCTATTATTTGATGCGAAGGTCTCAAAGACTGTTAATACCGTATTGTTATCCCCGAGATGGTGCTCTGTGGCATCTGGGATGAGAAGATCCTCGCCGCTTTTGGCCACCAGTCGGAGCATCCAACATGCTCTAAGGCTGTGTGTTGGTATGGTATCTGATGTACTATGAATTTTGCAGGGTCTGTTGAGCCATCCCTCCAATACGGTTCCACGCCCTGTAGAGGGTTTTTGCTTCTTTGTACTTAACTCGGGTGTCTTATGATAGTGCACCCTTTTACTTCGGACTGGGTGTATATTCGGAGCCGGATTATCCCAAAATTTCGTTTTGGTTTTCCAGGCACTTTCCATCGTATAGTACTTTTGTACTATGGACGCCAAGTTAGTGAAGCGTGATATGTCACGGCGACTTATAGCGTTAAGGATTCCCTTGTCCGTGCAATTATTGCAGAAAAATGAGACTGCGTCTTCCTCGCGACAGTCCTTAACCTTGTTCATCACAAGGAGGAATCTGGCCCAATAATGATGTACTGTTTTCTGGGGCGCTTGCCTGATGTGGGAAAGATCATTTATGTTTGGGTGGGTGGGTGGATTTGAGTCCGAACCCTTACCTGATCTGAGACCCAGGGGCCGAGGAGTTTCCAATCTTGGAAGTTCGGGTTTCGGGATGTTGCTCGATAAGTCTGGCCCGCTGCCTGACTCTAGGTTCAGGGCTTGGGTGATGTCCTCCCGTAAACGGGTATCCGGCTCAGAGAGCTCAGGAATCCGGACATAGTTAGTCCTCAAGATAGAGGAAGAATCGCTGCATTGTTCCTCCACCACCGCAATATGATGGGTGACCGGTGGAGAGTTAATCTCCCTTTGATTGGGTTTAAGCCCAATCCGATCATAGTCCATAGCGACTCCCAAGGCGGCGATGCGATCCAAGAGCTCGTTTAGGGAAGAGAGCTCCATTGGATCCATCTGATCGGCAAATTCCGAGCTGACGTGGAGGTTGTTTTCGATGACCCGAGAAGTCATCGTCGATGCAGCAGCCGAACGGGCGGTCAAGATGAAACTGCCTAGCCGGAGAGTTTGGCCGACAGCCAGGGCTCCCCCGGCGGTAATGTTTCTTTTAACAACGAGACGAGGCATCATTCCTTACGGTGAAGGCACAGTGGAACTCTCAATGAAAGCACCAATGTCGGTGTCAAAACCGGCGGATCTCGGGTAGGGGGTCCCGAACTGTGCGTCTAGGCGGATGGTAATAGGAGGCAGGGGACACGATGTTTACCCAGGTTCGGGCCCTCTTGATGGAGGTAAAACCCTACGTCCTGCTTGATTGTTCTTGATAATATGATTAGTATAGGAGTTGATCTACCACGAGATCGAAGAGGCTAAACCCTAGAAGCTAGCCTATGGTATGATTGTTGTTCCTACGGACTAAACCCTCCGATTTATATAGACACCAGAGGGGGCTAGGGTTACACAGAGTCGGTTACAAGGAAGGAGATCTACATATCCGTATTCCCAAGCTTGCCTTCCATGCCAAGGAGAGTCCCATCTGGACATGGTCGAAGTCTTCAATCTTGTATCTTCATAGTCCGACAGTCCGGCCGAAGGATATAGTCCGGCTATCCGGATACCCCCTAATCCAGGACTCCCTCAGGCAGCATTATTGCTAGATGGTTAAGTATGAACCGTACTAAGGGTCCCATCTTTGGAGGCATCTATGCTACACGCCTAGCTGCACATTTTAACATACCTATTAGGCATGCTGAGAAGGAAGAAAAAGTGCTGCCTCGTGTTTATTTAGATTATAAAAGTATGGTGGCACATGATTTTATTGTTAAGAATAGGGCAGGAGAGCTTAAATATCAATTGTTCTTTAATAAACATCATCCTGAGACTATTACCTTGCATGCTCCTTCTTTGTTTGATTTGACTATAGGCACGTACCTTGTTCCATTGACGGCTATTCACGCCTACCGGAACCCTGCGTCGGCCGAGGAGCCAGAACTGGCACCACAATTTGATCCTTCACGACAGTCTAACTATCAGTGGGATCCGGAGATGATTGCCAGCCAGTGGCAATCGGAGCCTTCTTCTTCCTCATCATAGTACGACCCCAATAACTATTATTATGGATATCAGCCAGGCCAGCCATGGCCATAGACCAACTTAGGCCAAAAGCCTAAGCTTGGGGGAGTACGTATTTCTCACCAACATTACATTTATGTTCACACACACTCATTGCTAGATGTCGATGCTCATACTTTTTCATTGTATCATCCATGCTAGTTTATTTCCTTTTATGCTTTCTTATTGTGTGTTTAATAAACCTTAAGAAAAAACCAAAAAAATTAGTTGTAGCTTTCAATTAATTTACTTTCCATGCTTGTAGTAGTAATTAAAAAGAAAACCCAAAAAGATTTCCAGTTCTTCTTTTGCTTGTTGGGAGCTTTCCCGTGTAAATAGTTTTATTTCTTTTCTTTTCTTTGGGGTCAGTAGGAGAAGACCATGATTAAATTGTTGAAGTGGCTCTTATATGCTTTATTGTTGATTTAACCAAGAGCCCATATTGCGTTGTCTTCTCCTGTTTATTGAATGCTTGCAGATTCCAGCTTAGTCCAATGCATGTGCACTCTTATTATTATTCACATCGTTCGGTCGTGCAAGTGAAAGGCAATTATGATGATATATGATGGACAGACTGAGATGAGAAAAGCTGGTACAAACTCGACCTCTTTTGTTTTTGTAAATGTGATGAGTTCATCGTTCTTGATTCAACTTGTTATGAATAAACATGTTTGCAATGACAATTAGAGATCATAGTTGCTTGTGCCATGCTTGATTAGCTATGAGTTATAATGGTTCACCTTGCATGCCAACATGCTATTAAAATGGTTATGATGTGGTATGATAGGGTGGTATCCTCCTCTGAATGATTTAAGTGACTTGACTTGGCACATGTTCATGCATGTAGTTGAAACAAATCAACATAGCCTTCATGAAATTTATGTTCATGGTGGATTATATCCTACTCATGCTTGCATCCAATGTTTATTAATTTTAATGCATGTACATGGCTGTTGTCGCTCTCTAGTTGGTCGCTTCCTAGTCTTTCGCTAGCCTTCACCTGTACTAAGCGGGAATACTGCTTGTGCATCCAAACTCCCTTAAACCCCAAAGTTATTCCAGATGAGTCCACTATACCTTCCTATATGCAGTATCTACCTGCCGTTCCAAGTAAATTTGTATGTGCCAAACTCTAAACCTTCAAATAATCATCCTGTTTTGTATGCTTGAATAGCTCATGTATCAACTAGGGCTGTCTGTATCTTCCATGTTAGGCGGGTTATTCTCAAGAGGAGTGGACTCCGCTCCTCACTCACGAGATAAATGGCTGGTCACCGGGATGCCCAGTCCCATGCTTTGTGCAAACTAAATCAAAATAATTGCAAACAAAACTCCCCCTGGGACCTGATGTATGTTGGAGGCACTCGTTGTTTCGAGTAAGCCATGGATTGATGTTTGTTGGTGGAGGGGGAGTGTAACGCCCCGGACACACCCGCCGATGGTCGTTGCTCCTGGCGGGATCTAGACTGGCCCCACAGATCAATACTAGTCTTTTCTGCGCACTTTGTTCTCACTCGTGCGCACCCGGGAGCAACTTCCCGGTCGGTCACCCATCCTGACACTACTCCAAGTAGAGCACGCTTAACTTTGGAGTTCTATCCGAATGGGCTCCCGGAAAAGAAGGAATTCCTTATTGATATGAGTAGTCTATCATCCCTAATAAGCCAGGCCATCACATACACCCCCGCTCAGAGGAACCGATGTCCTTGTCGGGCCACAGGTACGCTCCCTCTTGGCACATACTTCTGTGCGTCCAGTCCGTTACATGTACCATGCTGTGTGCCACGACGGGTCACAAACGTCATGAACAACATGACCGCGCATCTGATACCAACTTGTAACGCCCCGGACACACCCGCCGGTGGTCGTTACTCTTGGCGGGATCTAGACTGGCCCCACAGATCAATACTAGTCTTTTCTATGCACTTTGTCCTCACTCGTGCGCACCCGGGAGCAACTTCCCGGTCGGTCACCCATCCTGACACTACTCCAAGCTAAGCACGCTTAACTTTGGAGTTCTGTCCGAATGGGCTAGCGGAAAAGAAGGAATACCTTATTGATATGAGTAGTCTGTCATCCCTAATAAGCCAGGCCATCACAGGGAGTATAAACTTTACCATTTTATTTGGGAACCGCCTATAATGTGTGTAGCATGGAAGATATCGCCATCTCTTGGTTGTTATGTTGCCAATGAAAGTATACCGCTCAAAATGTTATTCACCTCTATTTCAAAACCGAGCTCTGGCACCTCTACAAATCCCTGCTTCCCTCTGCGAAGGGCCTATCTATTTACTTTTATGCTGAGTCATCACCCTCTTATTAAAAAGCACTAGCTAGAGAGCACCGCTGTCATTTGCATTCATTATTGTTAATTTATATTGCGTATGACTATGATTGGATCTCTTTTACCATGAATTACAATGTCTAGTCAGTCCTTAATCTTTAAAGGTGCTCAGCGTTTATGTTTTGCGGTCTCAGAAAAGGCTAGCGAGATACCATCTTGTTATAACATATTATGATTGTTTTGAGAAAGTGTTGTCATCCGAGATTTATTATTATGGCTTGCTAGTTGATTATGCTATTGATATGGGTAATCATGAGACCTGAGAATTATTGCAAATATGGTTAGTTATAATCTTTGCTGAAAACTTGAATGCTAGCTTGACATATTTACAACAACAAGAGCAAACAGAGTTTGTAAAAGTTTTTCTTTATTTCTTTCAGTTTGTCAACTGAATTGCTTGAGGACAAGCAAGGGTTTAAGCTTGGGGGAGTTGATATGTCTCCGTTGTATCTACTTTTCCAAACACTTTTGCCCTTGTTTTGGACTCTAACTTGTATGATTTGAATGGAACTAACCCGGACTGACGCTGTTTTCGGCAGAATTGCCATGATGTTGTTTTTTGTGCAGAAAACAAAAGTTCTCGGAATGACCTGAAACTCCATGGAATATCTTACAATAAATAATAAAAAATCCTCGCCAAAGATGAAGACCAGGGGGCCCACACCCTTGCCACGAGGGTGAGGGGCGCCTCCCCCCCTAGGGCGCGCCCCCCTACCTCGTGGGCCCCCTGGAGACCCCCCGACTCCAACTCCAACTCTATATAATTGCTTTTGGGGAGAAAAAATAGGAGAGAAGAATTCATCGTGTTTTACGATACAGAGCCGCCGCCAAGCCCTAAAATCTCTTGGGAGGGCTGATCTGGAGTCCGTTTGGGGCTCCGGAGAGGGGGATTCGTCGTCGTCATCATCATCAACCATCCTCCATCACCAATTTCATGATGCTCACTGCCGTGCGTGAGTAATTCCATCGTAGGCTTGCTGGACGGTGATGGGTTGGATGAGATTCACCATGTAATCGAGTTAGTTTTGTTAGGGTTTGATCCCTAGTATCCACTATGTTCTGAGATTGATGTTGCTATGACTTTGCTATGCTTAATGCTTGTCACTAGGGCCCGAGTGCCATGATTTCAGATCTGAACCTATTATGTTTTCATCAATATATGAGTGTTCTTGATCCTATCTTGCAAGTCTATAGTCACCTATTTGTTATGATCCGTTAACCCCGAAGTGACAATAATCGGGATACTTACCGGTGATGACCGTAGTTTGAGGAGTTCATGTATTCACTATGTGTTAATGCTTTGTTCCGGTACTCTATTAAAAGGAGGCCTTAATATCCCTTAGTTTCCGTAAGGACCCCGCTGCCACGGGAGGGTAGGACAAAAGATGTCATGCAAGTTATTTTCCATAAGCACGTATGAGTATATTCAGAATACATGCCTACATTACATTGATGAATTGGAGCTAGTTCTGTGTCACCCTATGTTATGACTGTTACATGATGAACCGCATCCGGCATAATTATCCATCATTGATCCAATGCCTACGAGCTTTCCATATACTGGTTTACGCTTATTTACTTTCCCGTTGCTATTGTTACAATCACTACAAAATACCAAAAACATTACTTTGCTTTCATTACTCTTTTGTTACCTTTACCATCACTATCATATTACTTTGCTACTAAACACTCCCCTGCAGATTCTAAGTTTCCAGGTGTGGTTGAATTGACAACTCAGCTGCTAATACTTGAGAATATTCTTTGGCTCCCCTTGTGTCGAATCAATAAATTTGGGTTGAATACTCTACCTCGAAAGCTATTGCGATCCCCTATACTTGTGGGTCATCACTATGCTTCTCCTAGATAGATCTTGCGTGATCGTAGGAAATTCTTTGAAATACTACGTTCCCCAACACAAAGTGGGGCCGGCTGATCACAGGTTGATGCATCAGCCCGCAAGAGCTGTTGTGGCAAGGAGAGCATCACTGGTTGAGGGGCGACAGTGGTTTCTCTTGGCCGGGCTTCAGGGATCTCATCAATGAACTCTATTTCGTTTCGTGGCCATTGGATGTGATGTAACAATGTTTCTCCCAAGGTCATTTGCTCATCAAAGTCTTCTAGGACATTCTTTAGGGCAAATTCATTGAATCCAGGCTATACTTTCAGTCACGTAGCACTTCACACAACCCGGCTTCAATGGCACATTGTCCAACAAGAGGCCATCTTCCAAGAAGGGTGGGAAAACCCAGGTTGTTGCACATTTTAATGTACCTTTATAATGTGTAAGCATGCCATTCAGTCTATCTTTCATTCCAGATAGATCAGATATAGCATCATCACGAGCAGCTGCAGTCTCAATGTCGCTGGGGTCAGCTGATGCACAACTACTCTTGTGCAGTGTTTTCGTGCAATAAGTAACATCCCCATGCTCGCCTCCCCTCCCATCAGCTGGCTATCTGTCAGTGTTAGAGTCTTCTGCATCATCATTGACTCCTCAACATCCTTTCGAACAGCCGGATAAATCTCCTTCCTCAACCTTTCATACAATGCATTATGCTTCATTTCACTCCTCGCTTTTTTCATGTTGAGCCTCTCTTCTTTGTTGAGTGTGAAAGCCCTGTTGTGCGGGACATTAACACCTATACCCCTTGCACGACCAGGGGCTCTTTTGTTTCCAGAGCAACGAACAGAATGTCACATGGCCCTGAGTTCCTGTAAAACCTTCCAAGGATCTTGATATAGTTCAGTGTCACGTGAGTTTTCAAAGTAATAAGCTCCGCCATCACACCTCTTTGCACATGCCCGCAAGTAGTCTCTGGCGCATTCGCCCCTGATTTCACTAAAGGTCGGATTCCCACCCGCCACTACTGCTTCTTTGTCCTCATGTTCCCATATCAGTTTCATGCCGTAGTATCCTACCACACCCATACGGTGGGGGTGTATGTTCTTCTTCTGAAGTTCCGATTTCTTGAAACTCTTCTCAGCAAACTCTTTAGTTGCCCTGACCCTTTTGAATTCTGCCTAGTCTGCCTTTGTAATTTGGGGGTATGCGGGGATTGGGTCCTTGCCTTCACTCAAGTACTTCTTGTACAACACGTGCTTCTAGTTCTCCAAGCATCCCTAGCCTTCTTCAGTGCAGCGTATTCCACCTGCATTCTCCACTGCTTTGGAACGTTGAAGTGATCCATGATCTCCCGGACTATCCTTCGCTATGTTTCTGTGTCAGCCTTCCGAAACCCCGGTAGATTAATGTTGAGCCTTGCCCTGCCAACAAATCCACAAACACGTACTCCTGAACCTCGTGTGTGCTTTATCTGGTTTAGTTGGAGCCCAAGACTGAAGCATGAGTGTCATCGTTGTTACCTGGCATCTACAGAGAACACATGTGAAACTCAGGAAAGGAGGATAAGCATAAAACTAACAACTTGGTATCAAGCTTTCTAAACATGGCATGCAATAATTTAGAAAATGTACGGCTAATTTGTTAAGTTTGTGTGACTCGAGCGCCCGCGATATGTAAATAGGCAGTAACTTATTGGAACAAATACATCTTATATGTAGTAAGGAAGGTAGATAATGAACATATATACGTTATCCGTTATTTTATAGCCAATTTGGGAACATACGGAACGAAATTGGAAGAGGGATTGCGAGGAAATATGCCTCACCGCAATGGAGAGCAGTAACTAACAGGCTTCTTAATGCAAACCCGGCCGGACCACAGGAGAGGCGAGGGTTACTGCATCGATATGCTTGAGGGTGGCTGGCGAGCAAACGAAGACAGCGAGGCGCGGGCCGCCGCTGTTGGGAACGGGAGTGGAGGTAGGCTTGACGATGAAGAGCGGGCACATGGCCGGGGTGAGCACGGCGGCACCGGAGAGGTTTCTGCTATGGATCTAGGGGAGGGGGAGCTGGCGATGGAGATTGGGTGGACTAGTTGAGTGAAATGCGGGCGGGCGGTGGGGGGTGTTGGCAGCCTAGGTGAAAAGGATGAAAAAATATCCCTGATCGCCGCGCGCGCGGAAAGGCCTATGCAAATGGTTGCCTCTAAGCGCTCGTGTGCACAAATGGAATAATTTCGTTTGAAATGAAGACGTACTAATGTTGAAATGAAGACGTGAGTTCATCGTTTTGCCTCTAAATTTTCCAATGTAAAGCAATCACAATTATACCACGGGTTTGATTTGTTGGCGCATTTCAGGTCTCGTGTGCTATTTGTAAGACATGTTTTGGCATTTACCGTGTATTTGGCATATAAATCAATTCCTAGCCGAACTACATTTCCTGTCAAAAGGGATGAGGAATGTCGTTCGATCTAGGAGCATCCACAGACGTACGATTCATGGGGTTTGGGTTCTCACCAATCAGAACGCACGACTCAGATCGTGCACGCAGCAAAGGGGGGCATCGGCCACGGTTTGGTAGGCACACGGCTTTCATGAGTAAACTGTGTGCTATTTAAAAATATTTTTTGGGAGGGGCTATTTGAAAACATTTACATGTGCTGTCGAAAGGGGTGAGGATTGTCGTTCGATCAAGGAGAATCCAACGGTGCAGACGTACGATCCGTGGGATTAGCGTTCTGGCCAATCAGAACGCACGACTCAGATCGCGCGTGTGGCAGGGGGCATCGGCCATGATTTAGTGGACACACAGCTTTGGTGAGTGAACAGTGTGCTATTTGAAAACATTTACATTGCCTAACATCATAAGTTTGTTCGAATGAAAACATGAGTTCATTGTTTCGCCTCCAATTTTTTTCCATGGTAGGAAATCATGATTGTACCCTATGGTTTGATTTTCTGGTAATTTTACCAAGCGGCATGCCTCGTTACCAATCTCAAACTTTGAATATGCAAAAAAAGATATTTTTTGTATGTATGTATGTATGTATGTATGTATGTATGTATGTATATAGTCACCACTACACGTGCATGTTAGCAAGATCATTTGTGTGTCGCTTTGCGAGTTTTCATTCATTGTGCGAGAAACGGGAACAAACTTCAAATAGTTCGGCCACGGGGTGCGGCCAGAGGCGTAGGCCTTGTTGGTATTTTAATTTTAGGAAATGCATATAGAGTCCGGAAAATAACGAAAATCATTGTGTCACTGTCAAGTGCTCTCACGATCACCTGGAAAAAAATTGGTAAAGTTTGGCACAAGTTTTGGTGCTCGCATCTCACAAGAAGGATCATAGTTTCTAAAAGGAGATGCGGCACTTCGGACTACAAATCGTTAGTTACTAGCTACATCGCTCCGGCCCATTTCAGGTCATCTGCTATGTTTAAGTCATTCTTTGCACTTACCTTGCATTGCATTTTAGTGCATATAATTAATTAAAGTCAAAAACCCTACTACAACTACATGTGGGTGTTTTAGTTAGGCTATATATATACTTAGGCTACTCATAGTGGAGAGTGTCATATACTACCCATGTTACTGCTTCTTTGCCACATCATCATATTTTCTATTCCCGGGTGCATGATACCAGCTATGTTGTCCCCACTATGGCCACCCTAAGGCTGGTCGTAATATGGGAGTATCAAGCGGTATCATGCATGCCAACTAGACTTTTTGGATGATGTGGCACACAGTTAAATGAGGAAAGAGAGGGTGTGGTATCATACCATGATACCGTATCATATTAAATGTTGTACTACTTTGTGTCATGCATGGCAATTAATATGGAAACCTAAGATACTAACTTATGATACTATGCATGCGCACATTATAGAGGTATTACCGATCATAAGATAGTATCATGCATATATCCCTCCTTTCCGGTTTATAGGCTTATCTCAAAATTTTAGTTTTTCCATTTTATAAGGCTCAATTTGGTTGTTCGCCATCACATGTTCAGATTCCAAGGTGCATTAAGTCATTGCATGCAAGTATTAAGATAAAATTGACCAATGCATGTACTTTGTGCATGCATGTATTGCAATTAATACATTGGTAAACATAATTTTTTGAGGAAAACAAAAGCATTAATTGGGTGTTTTTGCAAACTACAAAAAGTATTCCACCACTCACCATCTACCTTGGTTGGTGAGATTTTTGAATTGAGCCCTATAAACCGGAAAGGAGGGAGTATGATACTAGCTAGTCTATATATGATATACTAGCTACCTCACTAAGAGCATGGTTAATAATACAGCCAATGGTCGGCTATAAGAAGTTGCCATGTCATATACAGCCAACCTCTTAGCCGGCTTGTACAATAATAAGTTTTAAATATGTACTAGTTTATCAATAGTCGACCCACCTTACATCCTCACAAAGTGTCTTGGGTCTCGTGTTGCAGCTGGCTCTACTAACCAAGAGCCCGCTTCTCTTCTCTCTCCTCTTCTCTTTCCTCCAACTAATAAGCACATATATATTATTCTATTCCTTATAGCCTGCTTATGTCACTCTATTGTACTTGCTCTAAGACTAGCCACAATGGAGAGTAACATACACTAGTAACATACACATATCCCTAGACTATGTTACTACCTTTCGTAAGTATGGTAACATGCAAAGCCTCATTTATTAGGTTATAGACTCATATTGCATTGGGACATGTGATGTTACAGTAACTAGCTAAGTTACTCAAACTACCTCTCTCCTCATTAACTCATTGCCACATAATCAAATTTGTTGAGTTGGACTCGATGTTACTGCTGAAGTTACTCCCATTGTGGCTAGTCCAATGCATAGTATCATATGTAGTACTTTATTTATTGTCAGACTAGCCACAGTGGAGAGTAACATACACTAGTAACATACACATATCCCTAGCTAGACTATATTACTACCTTCATAGTGGGTAGTAACATAAGTGTAGTGTCATGCAAAGCTTCATTTATTAGGTTATAGACTCATATTGCATTAGGACATGTGATGCTACAGTAACTAGCTAAGTTACTAAAACTATATCTCTCCTCATTAACTTATTGCCACATAAGTAAGTTTGCTGAGTTGGAGTCGATGTTACTTCTAAAGTTACTCCCACTATGGCTAGTCTCATGCATGACACATAGTAGCATAGCATTTATTATGATATGGTTTCATGATATGATACTTAACCCTCTCTTTCTTCATTTAATTCTATGACAACTCATCAAAATTGCCTAGTTAGCATGCATGATACTAGCTATGATACCCCCTTACTATCAGCCTAGCAAAGAAGGTGTACAGATCATTTGTCCGTCGCTTTGTGAGTTTTCATCTGTTTGTTCGAGAAGCGGGGAGAAGTTTCAAACATTTCGGCTGTGAGGTGCGGCCATTGGCATAGGCCTAGTTGGTATTTTAATTACAGGAAATTAATATGGAGTTTGGACATCATCAAAATCGATGTGTTCTCGTGGCGTGCTCTCATGAGCCCGTGGAAAAAATTGGTAAAGTTTGGCACAAGTTTTGATGACCGCTCCTTCCAAACCGGAGCATCTTACATGAAGGATCATGGTTTCCAAAAGGAGACGTGTCAATTCAAACTCCTGTGGCCGGTGACTTCATCGTTTCTCATAAAAATATCCATGGTACGCAATCACCATTATACCACGGGTTTGATTTTCTGGCACATTTCAGGTATCATTAGCTATATTAAGACATTTTTTGAGATTAACATGCATTTTGTGCATGTAAATAAAATTACAACCAGAACTGCATGTGTTGTCGAAAGGGATGAGGATCGTCGTTCGATCTGGGAGCATCCAGCGGTGCAGACGTATGATCCGTGGGGTTTGGATTCTGGCCAATCAGAAAGCACGACTCAGATCATGGGCGGGGTTTGGTCGTCACACGGCTTTCATCAAAGAACCGTGTGATATTCGCAAACCATATTGCATATTTTTGTTCACACATACTATAGTGAGATCAATTGAGTGTGCTACCTCTATGATATATAATAATAACAACAAGAAACAGTTCATATTCATTGCATGAGCTGACAGCATATCAAGGTCAACATATTAACGGTTCTTACATCAACAAAAAACTGGGCATAACTCACAAATTCAGTACACGCAACAGTTCGAATGAATTAAGTTGAAGGGTAGGCATAAAGACTAGTCTTACGGCTTAATTCCCATGTACATGGGGGAACTAGGATCATTAAGTTGACCCCGAATGAACTTGGGTTTTATGATTATTTTACGCTTCTCTATTACACGGGTGTGTGATCCCTTGGCTGGCAACTCATCAAATTCATCGTACTCGACCTCATCGGCAACATCGTCGACACCCAGTACCCTTCTCTTCCCATGCATCACTACATGGCAGTTCTTATGCAAGGGATCTTCCACAAACAAAATCTGGTTAGCATCGCTGGCAAGAATGAATGGGTCTGCGTGATATGCCATCGTTGTCCTGTTAACACAGGTCTTCCTGTACTTATCAATCCTTACCTGACCAGGAGGGATCCCTGCGCACCTGAATAATGCCACCTTAACTTTCACATAGTCAAGCTCCCAAATCTCTTTGATGGTTCCATAGTATACCCTTTTATCAGCTTCATTTACAATCACGCATTCTATTCGAACACAGCTATTTTGATATGAGGTCTTCTGATCACGTTCCTCAGTGTAGAACGTGTATCCATTTACGTCATATGCTTGGTACGTCAACACCGTAGGTGATGGCTTTTGTGCCAACCACATAGCAATGTCATCGATGGATCCTTGTGCCAAACGATTCTTCAGCCATTCGGCATAGTTCTTAGTGTGCTCCTTCATCTCCACATCCGATAAAGGCACCATTGGTAAGAAGCTTTGGCGTATCTCCACCAAGTGTTCTTCGGCATAAGCGTTGAGAACTAGGCTATTAAGCAGTACCGTCAAATGGGCTTTCTCTGCCAATTCTTCGGGTGCAGCCATTTGCATGCCAGCAAGGACCGGCTTACCTTTCAGCCTTCCCTCATGGCGAGAGAGGGGCAAACCTATAGGTCTTTGTTTCATGTATTCGGTGCAAAACTCAACCACCTCCTCCGTGGTCTAACCTTGTAGGATGCTTGCCTCTGGATGGTTTCGGTTCCAACAAAAGCGCTTCAGTATTCCCATGAACCGCTCGAAGGGATACATGTTGTGAAGAAACATAGGACCACAATACTTTATCTCGTCGACAAGGTGCACAGTGAGATGGACCATGACATCAAAGAATGACGGTGGGAAAAACATCTCTAGGTTGGACAATATTCTTGCAATATCATCTTGCATATGATCCAACACTTCAGGATCTACAACTTTCTTCCATAGTTGGTTGAAGAAATCACAGAGGTCAATGAGTGTGTTTATTATATCTTTATCCATCAGATTCTCGATGGCCACCGGGACGATTTGTGTTAACATTACGTGGCAATCATGTGACTTCATGTGTGCCAACTTCATTTTACATGAGCTCACATCCACGAGACTTCTGATGTTTGCGCAGTAGGAAGAGGGTGTCTTAACTAACAACAAATAGGTGAAGAACTGTGTTGCTTCTTTTGTACTGAAATTGTAACTCCGGTGAGCTTTGATGAATTTTTCATCATCTTCTGCTTCACTCTTTCGTTTTGATTGATCACCAAGCATATCAAGTCGTGAACCGTCACCATCCTTTCTTTTACCTTTAATCTTGAGCAGAGTACCAAGGATGCTTTCACATACATTCTTCTCTACGTGCATGACATCGATGCGGTGAGGTACACGTAGAATCTCCCAGTAAGGTAATTTCTAGAACACCAATTTCTTCTTAAACACTTGACCCTTGGGTGTTTATTTCGCTGTCAAAGGGTGGTTCTTGCCAAGCACAACATTAATTTTTTAGCCATGTTGTGGACCACCTCCCCTTCATAGGGTCTTGGGCCCATACCTGCCTCTGTCGTAGCATCAAATTCAGCTTTCATCTTTCGGTGTGGGTGAGTTTTCGGTAAGAACCTACGATGACGCAAATACACGGTTTTGTGCGAGTTGGGAAGTCTTCTGCTAGCTGTCCTATCCATGCATGTGACACACCCTACATCTCCCTTTGTTTTCTGCCCTGATGTGTTGCCTAATGCCGTCATATCTTGAATGGTGTGCACCAGCATCACATGTAGATCAAATATCTCCTTTCTGTAAGCATCATAACATTTTACAGCAAGCACATCTATCCACACTGTCAGCAGTTCTTCTACCAGTACCTGAAAGTAAATGTCGATGTCATTTCCAGGTTGCTTCGGGCCTTGGATAATCATTGACATCATAATGTATTTTTTCTTCATACACAACCAAGGAGCTAGGTCATATATGGACAGAAGCACCGACCATGTGTTGTGATTGGTGCTCATATCGCCAAAAGGATTCATCCCGTTAGTACACTCCCCGAGCCTTATACTTCTAGGATTCTTGGCAAATTTTTCAAACTTCTTCTCGATTAATTCCCACTGAGCCCCATCTTTTGGGTGCTTCATAAATTTATCCGCATCGCTCGTCATGATACCACCGCAACCTCTTTTCCTCTCTAGGGTTTGTAAACAAACGCCTCAACCTTGGAATTAAAGGCAAGTACCAAACAACCTTGAACGGGATTCGTGTCTTGATCTCGTCATCCAACTTGTACTTGTCATTTGCTCTCCTGCACTTGTTCGTGCATGCTTGCATGTGGGACATGCACGCAAACTTTGTACCCACCACGGTACAATATACAACCATTCACACAAGCGTGTATCTTCTGTACTTCAAGTTCCAATGCGCAAACAATTTCTTAGCTTCATTTGTGCTTCTGGGGAGCACATTATCTTCCGGAAAAATTTCTTTTAAAAGACCTAACATCTCTATGAAGCCCTTGTTTGATAGACTGTTTGTTGCTTTAAATCTGAGAAGCACTAGGGTGGCACTCAACTTGGAATATTTCTTTTTGTAACCTAGATACAATTCTTTATTGGAGTCCGCATCAATGGTTGGCAGATCCTTGTACCCAATCATATCCTTTTTTGGGCTCTCGAAATCTGCAATCATAGCAGCAAAATCTAGCATATAAAGATCATCGTCATCTGCGTTGACGTCTTGGTTTTCCAGTGGGAGTTTCGGCTTTCCGGCGTTTCATTGGTAGCTTGACGCCTCTGCCCTGATGTTAGATTCAACATCCATGTGACACTGATCGGGGTTTGGCATCTTGCTGCCCTGGATATCTTCATCCATGACCTCCACTTCACCGTGTTTGGTCCAACGAGTATATCCATCCATGAATCCCCTAGAGACTAAGTGCAACTGGACATCTGCAACTTCATGTGACTCTATATTTGCACAATCAGTACATTGACACAGGATGTAATCCGCATCACCAATTCCCCTCCTTGTACTTTCAGCCAAATTCATGAACTCTGTCACGCCACTGATAAAATATGTGGTTTTCCGATTCTTCATCCATCGAGATCGTTCCATCTGCACCACATGAGTCGTAGTTAAAAACAAAACAACAACATTAATACAAGGATTAACTGCTGCCCAAAGATGCATGCATAAATCACAAGGTTTTATTTTCATAATTACTAAGGGCGCTCCATGTTGTTATCCAGACATGCAATGACAAAAATTGATGGCCAGTCAATTTACACGCAGAGTACTAGTACAACACTACCTTAGGAATTGAATACCTTAATTAAGTCACTCACGAAAAGAATACCTTAATTAATTAGCCACACGGCGACCTCCACCCAGCAGACAGAGAAGCGCGATGCGGCGGGATGTTGAGACAGCAGGGTCGAGGAGCAAAGCTTAGTGCGGCTGCCGCCTGAAGTTCGACCTCCACCATCCCGCCATCGACCACGATGGATGTGCTCTAATCATGCTGCCACCGACCTCGATGGTTGAGCTCCTCCTATATCCCGACGCAGACCAAGGATTGACCTCCTATGACGCTGCCACCGCCCACAGACCGAGGATTAACCTCTTCTCTGGTAGCCACTGCCTAGGCCGCCGCCGCCATCTCTATATGCAGAGCGACTGTTTTTTTACGGATATCCGCAGAGCGGCTGTTTACACGGTATCATTGTAACTCAATTATATGGATAGGGTAGTGCATCACATACGGCTATTTAACGGAAACCATGTCTAACCTACGTTGTCTTCTCACACGGTTTGGTGCGGAAATCGTGTGTGACGTTGTAATACCTAACACAAACGACATGTATAAACAGTGTGCCGTATACAACATATAGTGCCATAAGTAGTTCCCGGCCGTTAGCTTATCCCCACAGTTTCCCCATTTCCCCCAAATCCCTACATAGCCTCCAAATTCCCTCGCGTGGCACTGACATTGGGGAAATGCGGATGAGTGGTACTGATGGCTTCGGTGCAGTTTCTCCTGCTCGTATCGCTACCACGACGGAGGTGTACTACGGATCCGAATCGTCCTGTCAGGTTCCAATCTATCCCGATCTTTTTAGAATATCCAGAGTATAGCTCCTTGCTGAATCCATCCTGAATGACACCCCCTCCCCCTAGGAAAGTGATCTGCCGCCGGATCCGGAGCATGACTACAGACTCCCGTAACACGAGTTCGACTCCGAGTTTTACGCCACCGAAAAGTACCAAAAGTTGAGTTGTGTGCACGGGCACACTCCCGCTCGACATGTATGCACGGAGGGATTCGACATTGGCAGGTAGTTTCTCAGTTGCCCCTTAGAGGTTAGTTCTAAGTTCATCATTTTACTTTAGTTAATGCCACCGCTCATTGAGAATACTATTTAACATTGGCAGGGATATGAGGCTTGTGCCTTTGTTAACTGGCTGGATGAAGAATGGCATGGCAGGGCTCAGAGTGTTATCACCAAGCTCGCAAAAGATAACGTAAAGTTGAAGAAGAAACTGGCTGATCTGGAATGTACAATCAGTACGATGAAGCAAGAAAGAATCAATCACATGCAACAGATGAAAGCAAGAGACAAGAAGGAACTAGCATGTGTAGTTCTGGTTTTCGCATTAGCCATGTTCTATGTGTTGTTTGCAATGATGATTAGGGGTTTTGTTTCACAGTATTGCTAAAGCACATCTAGATGTGCTCTAAGTAATGCACATCTAGGTCCTATGCCATTGATGTTACGCGAAGATTCGTGCATATATTTTCCTTTGTCTTTTTTTCTTTTCCTTTGTAGTTTGATTATTACTGGCTTTATCAATAAGAAGAGCTCAATGTATTGCTTGCCAACTGTCCTACTCCGTTTGTACCGGTACCTGATGTCGCTTGAAGCTACGTCGGTATTTCCCCCAAGAGGAAGGGATGATGTAGCACAGCGGCGGTAGGTATTTCTCTCAGATATGAAACCAAGGTTATCGAACCAGTAGGAGAACCAAGCAACACAACGTAAACAACCCATGCACATAGATAAGAAATCCTCGCAACCCGACCTGTTAAAGGGGTTGTCAATCCCTTTCGGGTAACGGTGCCAGAAATTGGTGTGTGACGGGAGAAAGTTGTAATAGATTGAATAAATAGATTACAAATAAAATAAAGTGCAGCAAAGTATTTTTGGGTTTTCGATTAATAGGTCTAAAAATAAAAGCAAATAAAAGTATATCGCAAAGGCAAATAATATGAGAAAGAGACCCGGGGGCCGTAGTTTTCACTAGTGGCTTCTCTCGAGAAAAATAGCAAACGGTGGGTGAACAAATTACTGTTGGGAAATTGATAGAACTTCAAATACTCATGACAATATCCAGGCAATGATCATTATATAGGCATCACATCCAATATTAGTAGACCGACTCCTGCCTGCATCTACTACTGTTACTCCACACATCGACCGCTATCCAACATGCATCTAGTGCATTAAGTTCATGGAGAAATGGAGTAATGCAATAAGAACGATGACATGATGTACACAAGATCTATCTATGTAGAGATAGACCCCATCGTTTATCCTTAGTAGCAAAAATACATACATGTCGGTTCCCCTTCTGTCACTGGGATCAAGCGCCGTAAGATCGAACCTACTACAAAGCACCTCTTCCCATTGCAAGATAAATAGATCAAGTTGGACAAAAAAACCCAAATATCAAAGAAGAAATACGAGGCTATAAGCAATCATGCATAAAAAAGATCAAAGAAACTCAAATACTTTCATGGATATAAAAAGATAGATCTGATCATAAACTCAAAGTTCATCGATCCCAACAAACACACCGCAAACGAGTTACATCATACGGATCTCCAAGAGACCATTGTATTGAGAATCAAGAGAGAGAGAGAGATGAAGCCATTTAGCTACTAACTATAGACCCGACGGTCTACAAAGAACTACTCACGCATCATCGGAGAGGCACCAATGGAGGTGGTGAACCCCATCCGAGATTGTGTCTAGATTGGATCTGGTGGTTCTAGACTCTGCGGAGGCTGGATCAATATTTCGTCGACTACGCTAGGGTTTTGGGAATATTTGGGTATTTATAGAGCAAAGAGGCGGTCCGGGGGGCACCCGAGATGGGCACAACCCACCAAGGCGCGTGCCTGGGCCTCCTGGCGCGCCCTGGTGGGTTGTGCCCCCCTCGGGGTACCCCCCAGGCGCAGTCAGGGCCCGTTGTGTTCCTTTTGGCCAACAAAAATTCTCCGTAAAGTTTTGTGGCATTTGGACTCTGTTTGATATTGATTTTCTGCGACGTAAGAAACATGGAAAAAACAGCAAGTGACACTTGGCACTATGTCAATAGGTTAGTACCAAAAAATAATATAAAATGACTATAAAATGATTATAAAACATCAAAGATTGATAATATAACAGCATGGAACAGTCAAAAATTATAGATACGTTGGAGACGTATCAGTACCGGTGCATAATCCCGAAACTCATTCCTTCTTTTTGTCCTGAAAAAATAAACCAGCCAATAGGAGTCCTGCGCAACCCCGGGAATTTGGAGCGACTGGGTATAAATAATTGTGGTTGATGATATCAGTGGTTAGATAATATGTCAACCCCTGCTTCAATCGGCATTTCATCTTCTCTGCATACCCCGCTTAAGTGTCCACCATCTTCATCATCCCCGGCAGGCCATGCTACACACTAGCACACACTCTGCAGCCATGTCGAGCGACAACGAGGACGACAGTTCGGCCAGCAGTCTGTCGCCCGATGATAGGTCAACATCGGAATCATCCCGCTCGTCTTCCATGAGTCCGGCGTCGAGCCCAGACCTCGATTATATCCGGTTCATGGAAGGGACGCCGCCTCCGGAGTCGTCAGACGACAACCAGACGGACGAGGAGCCATCGGAGCACGGAGAAGAGGATGACGATGATGAGGAGGAGGAATGGTCGAACAAAGAGGAGGACGACGACGACAGAAACGACGATGACAATGGCAGCGGCGATGAAAATCCAGTCATCAGCGGCAAGAAGCGTCCTCGCCAAGACGATGTCGCGGGGCCATCCAACAGCAAGAAGAAGAAGGACTGAATTAAGCAGACTATACATATCTTTGTTTTCGTTCGCTCATATTAATTTGTTATCTTTGCTTATCCTATCAATCTCATCGCAGATGGTTAGTAATAAGTATTCGACAGAGATCTTCTACATTATCGCCCACAGGTTGGTTTATTGAACTGTGTGCCCTCACGAGCACATAATTCACAAAAAAAGTCCGTATGGGCTGTCTATAATGATCGCACACAATTCTGATTACCGACCTGTTTGCCGGATATCACACACATCTTGTTACGCCGAGTCATTTATGTTCACCTCGATCATCGCAAATAGTTCATCGGAGTGAACTATATGCCGTATATCGCACACACATTGATATTGCTGCCCGTTTCTGTTGTTCTATCTAATCACAAACAGTTCATATGGATCAACCGTATGCCCTGCATCGCACACACAACTAAAATCTAAACCGTGTTTGATGCATCCTCCATCGCAAACGGTTTGCACCTTTGTTGACGGTTATTTTACACCATTGTTTGCAATTATTGCATCGCACACAGTTTCGTCGAAGGGTCTCTGATCGTAGTGTCACGTTAGCAGCATCCTGCAGTAGTGCTTCTTAATTAAAATTTAATGGGTTCAAGCAAGGGAGCATTGACCAAACTAGGTGCCTAGTATGAGATCATGGTTAACCTGGGGGTCGGTCTAGGATAACTGTGTGAGACTGTAGCCCATTTTTACATACGCATCATGGATGATCGTGTGAGACGGTTGTCCAAGACTATTGTTTGAGATGGTATTCCAGCTATTAGAGTAGACCACCTATTACAAAGTTGGATAAAACTATTTTCTACAAAGAGTCTTGAACTCCACTTACCCCAAATGCATAATTGAGTTTGGCCTACTACCTGGTGAAGCTTGCAAATACATTCAATGCATTGACCCTTGATAACCCACAAGTATAGGGGATCAATTGTAGCTTTTTTGATAAATAAGAGTGTCGAACCCAATGAAGAGCTAAAGGTAGGATTTATATTCCCTTCAAGTTCTATCGACCACCAATACAACTCTACGCAGACTTAGCATTCACTTTACCTAGAACAAGTATGAAACTATTTTGTAGGTGTGATGCTAGAACTACTTTGCAAGAATAAAACTAGGAGCACTTTGCGATAACAATAGTTAGTTGTCTAGTAGAAAGATTTTTATAACACAAGAGAAGTATTTTGTCCCTAGGCAAATGATAACTAGACCAGTAATCATCATTGCAATTTTATACGAGGAAGAGGCATGAGCTAACATACTTTCCATACTTGGATCATATGCACTTAGGATTGGAACTCTAGCAAGCATTAGCAACTACCAAAGATGATTAAGGTAAAACCCAACCATAGCATTAAGTATCAAGTCCTCTTTACTCCCATAGGCAACAACCCACTTACTCAGGTATAAGCTTCTGTCACTCTCGCCACCCACCATAAGCGAATCATGAACGTATTGCAACACCCTACAGCAGGAATCCCTCACGCTTGCACGACAAGGAGGGCACCATAGGACAACATCAAAATAAAACATACAACTTAAACCAATCACGATCATCAATCAACCCATAGGACAAAACAAATCTACTCAACATCATAGGATGGTCATACATCATTGGATAATAATATATAGCATTAGGCACCATGTTTGAGTAGAGATTAAGTGGGGAGAAGAGGTGTTACACCGCTGCATAGAGGGGGGATTTGGTGATGACGGCACCGAAGTTGTTGGTGTAGATCGCCGTCATGAGGATTGCCTCGGCGGCGTTCCGGCGCCAACGGGAGAGAGGTGAAGAGAGCACCCCTCCTTCTTCTTCCTTGGCCTCCCCCTAGATGGGAGGAGAGATCCCCATATGGTCCATGGTCTCTATGGCGGCAGAGGGGTAGGAGCCCCTCCTAGATTGGATCTCTCCCTCTGTTCCCTTCTGTTTCGCGTTCCTATTTTCTGGCCGAAAACTGTTTCTTAAATATCCGGAGATCCATAACTCCGATTGTGCTGAGATTTTAACACGAGTTTTTATGGATATTATCTTTCTTGCGGCGAAAGAAAGGTAGCAACCAACCTTCAAAGTGCTCACCACCCACCACCACGCGCCTCGGGGCCACCCTGGTGCCTTGTGGAGGCCGTGGGCCTCCATTTGCGTTGATTCCACCTCCCAAAACTCACATATATTCCAAAATAATTCTCTGTAAAATTTTATTGCATTTGGACTTCGTTTAATATGGATATTCTGCGAAACAAAAAAACATGCAACAAACAGGAACTGGCACTGGGCATTGGATCAATATGTTAATCCAAAAGATAATATAAAGCATTGTCAAAAGTATATAAAAGTTGTAGAATATTGGCATGAAACAATAAAAAGATTATAGATACGACGGAGACGTATCAACCCTTGTGGCCGCAACATAACATGTTGCAGGAACTACCGTGTCGAAGGAAAGATACGAAGTAGGGTTACGATGCTATACTTAACTCTTGCATATTGGTGAATAGACACAAGACTAGAATACTATCTCCGTTGCATGATAGTCGATGAGGTAAGCAAGTGTGTATTGTAAAACACTAGATCTGCGATGTAATACTATAAAATGTGATGTATTCTTGGTATTTCATCGTTGACTATGCGTGTCAGCTATTAATCCAAGGACTGACACAGTAAATGCAGGGATTCGGGGCCTCTCTCGAGAATCGGGTAATGACATGTACATTGTACATGAACACTCTTTGTTCACACATAATTATTTTAAAAATAATAGCTTTTAATTTAGCTCATTTGTTGATACATAATTCACCTGAAGTTAATCTTTAAATTCCTGCAGCAACACATGAGAAAATCACCTAGTTTACTCAGTCATGCCCAATAGAATCACGGATGTAAAGACTCCAAAAACGATACAACCTACCAAACACGTTCGAGGCAACAAAGCACAATGACAGACCCCTAACATATTTTTCACCCATTCAACATTCTGAAGTTCAACATCCTAAGAGCATCTCCAGCCAGCAGCCGCGCCCCCAACACGACCCCCAGGCCCTTTTTTCGGCTCCGACGCCCGAAAAATGGCCCAGTCGTGCCCCCGAGAGCCCATTTTTCGCCGGTTAGGCCCAAAATTGGCGTCGGCGGACCCAGGCTGAACCCGGCGCGCTGGGGGCGCCCGGGGACGCCGGGGCAATCGATTTTGGCATGAAAGAACGGCGGGCCCACCGAGTCAGCGACCCCGAGCCTCGTCGTCCTCATCGCCTCGGTTTCCCGCAGGGAATCAATGCCAAGGCTGCCATCGGTTAGCTTTCCATTGATTCCTCATGGGCGCCGCGGTGCGGCTACACGCCCCCTTCCCGCCATGTGGACACATGCGTTGCCGTCCCCCAGCCGCTATAAAAGCCGCCCCCTCCCTCGTCGGTGGAATCACCCACCCGCAGCCCTCCTTCTCTCGCCGCTGACGCACTCTCTTCCCGTCTCTCCCCGCCTAGTCACCGCGTACACGCACACCCCGATGGGCGAAAGGTTCCCTGGCGGCGCGGTGGCGGCCAACGGCTTCGGCCGCCGCTCTCTCCATGAGTGGGAAGCTCACCTCCTCCACAAGGCGAATTACCCGGCGCTCCCCGACATGCGTGCGCCGGGACGATGGAGGCTCAGCGCCGGGGGCGTCCCAGTCCCCCATGTGCCCGACGTCGAGCACCCCACATACTTCCACGTCGAGCACCCCACATACTTCCATGTCGAGATCGAGCGTGTGTGGGCCTCCCTGATGGAGGAGGACCGCGCCCTCCCGGAGTACAACCCCAGGAACCACGAGGCATGGGCGGCGTACTTCAAGCGCCAGCAGGCCGAGCAGCTCGCCTCCGTCAACAATGCCGCTCGTATCAGGGGGTATGAACCATGGAAAAGTTGGAATACAGTAGATATTACACCTATATAAATAAAGAATGAGTTCACAACAGTGCCAAAAGTGGTGATTTATTTTGTTATACTAACAGAGCTTATAAGATTTTCTGTTGAGTTTTGTGTTGTGAAGTTTTCAAGTTTTGGGTAAGGATTTGATGGACTATGGAATAAAAAGTGGCAAGATCCTAAGCTTGGGGATGCCCAAGGCACCCCAAGGTAATATTCAAGTACAACCAAGATCCTAAGCTTGGGGATGCCCCGGAATGCTTTCCCTCTTTCGTCTTCGTCCATCGGTAACTTTAATTGAGGTTATATTTTTATTCACCACATGATATGTGTTTTGCTTGGAGCGTCTTGTATGATTTGAGTCTTTGCTTTTTTAGTTTACCACAATCATCCTTGTTGTACACATCTTTTGAGAGATACACGCATGAATCGTGATTTATTAGAATATTGTATGTGCTTCACTTATATCTTTTCATCTAGGCATTTTTGCTCTAGTGCTTCACTTATATCTTTTTAGAGCATGGCGGTGGTTTTATTTTATAGAAATTTATGAACTCTCATGCTTCACTTATATTATTTTGAGAGTCTCTAAACAACATGGTAATTTGCTTTGGTTGTAAATTTAGTCCTAATATGATAGGCATCCAAGAGGGATATAATAAAAACTTTCATATAAAGTGCATTGAATACTATGAGAAGTTTGATTCCTTATGATTGTTTTGAGATATCAAGATGGTGATATTAGAGTCATGCTAGTAAGTAGTTGTTAATTTGAGAAATATTGTGTTAAGATTTGTGAGTCCCGTAGCATGCACGTATGGTGAAATGTTATGTAACGAAGTTGGAGCATGAGATATTTTTTGATTGTCTTCCTTATGAGTGGCGGCGAGCGATGGTATTTTCCTACAAATATATCCCCCTAGGAGCATGCACGCAGTACTTTGTTTCGATGACTAATAGATTTTTGCAATAAGTATGTGAGTTCTTTTTAACTAATATTGAGTCCATGGATTATACGCACTCTCACCCTTCCACCATTGCTAGCTTCTCTAGCGCCACACAACTTTCGCCGGTACCATAAACCCACCATATACCTTCCTCAAAACAGCCACCATACTTACCTATTATGACATTTCCATAGCCATTCTGATATATATTGCCATGCAACTTTCCACCGTTCAGTTTATCATGACACGCATCATCATTTGTCATATTGCTTTGCATGATCATGTAGTTGACATCATATTTGTGGCAAAGCCACCGTTCATCTTTTTTATACATGTTGCTCTTGATTCATTGCACATCCCGGTACACCGCTGGAGGCATTCATATCGAGTCATATTTTTGAGTTCTAAGTAAATAGAAGTATGATGATCTTCCTTTTTAGAACATTGTCCCATGTGAGGAAAGAAAAGAAAGAAAAAAAGAGAGAAAGAAAAAACAAGAGAAAGAAGAAAGAAAGAAAGAAAAAAAAGAAAAAAGAAAAAGGAAAAAAATGAGAGAAAAAGAGAGAGGGGGCAATGTTACTGCCCTTTTCCATACATGTGCTTCAAAGTAGCACCATGGTCTTCATGATAGAGAGTCTCCTATGTTGTCACTTTCATATACTAGTGGGAATTTTCATTATAGAACTTGGTTTGTATATTCAAACCATGGGCTTCCTCAAATTGCCCTAGGTCTTCATGAGCAAGCAAGTTGGATGCACACCCACTTAGATTTCTTTTTGAGCTCTCATAAACTTATAGCTCTAGTGCATCTGTTGCATGGCAATCCCTACTCACTCACATTGATATCTATTGATGGGCATCTCCATAGCCCGTTAATATGCCTAGTTGATGTGAGACTATCTCCCTCCTTTTGTCTTCTCCACAACCACCTTCTACTCCACCTATAGTGCTATGTTCATGGCTCACGCTCATGTATTGCATGAAAGTTGAAAATGTTTGAGAACATCAAAAGTATGAAAAAATTGCTTGGCTTGTCATCGGGGTTGTGCATGATTTGAATATTTTGTGTGATGAAAATGGAGCATAACCAGACTATATGATTTTATAGGGATAAGCTTTCTTTGGCCATGTTATTTTGGAGAAGACATAATTATCGTGTTAGTATGCTTGAAGTATTATTGTTTTTATGTCAATATTAAACTTTTGTTTTGAATCATAAGGATCTGAACATTTATGCCACAATAGAGAGAATTACATAGATAAATATGTTAGGTAGCATTCAACATCAAAAATTCTGTTTTTATCATTTACCTACTCGAGGAAGAACAGGAATTAAGCTTGGAGATGCTTGATACGTCTCCAACGTATCTATAATTTTTTTATTGTTCCATGCTATTATATTATCTGTTTTGGATGTTTCATATGCATTATTATGTTATTTTATATTATTTTTGGACTCACCTATTAACCTAGAGCCCAGTGTCAGTTCCTATTTTTCCTCTTGTTTTAGAGTTTCGCAGAAAAGGAATATTGAACGGAGTCCAAACGGAATGAAACTTTCGCGATGATTTTTCTTGGACCAGAAGACATCCAGAGGACTTGGAGTACACGTCAGGAAAGCTACGAGGCGGCCACAAGTATGGAGGGCACGCCCTTCCTTGTGGGCCCCTCGTGACTCCACCGACCTATTTCTTCCGCCTATATATTCTCAAATATTCCAAAAACCAATCAGGAGAGCCATGAAAACACTTTTCCACCGCCGCAACCTTCTGTACCCATGAGATCCCATCTAGGGGCCTTTTCCGGCATCCTGCCGGAGGAGGATTCAATCATGGAGGGCTTGTACATCAACAACATTGCCCTTCCGATGAAGCGTGAGTAGTTTACCATAGACCTACGGGTCCATAGCTAGTAGCTAGATGGCTTCTTATCTCTCTTTGATTTTCAATACCATGTTCTCCTCGATGTTCTTGGAGACCTATTCGATGTAATACTCTTTTGCGGTGTGTTTGCCGAGATCCGATGAATTGTGGATTTATGATCGGCTTATCTATGAATATTATTTGAATCTCCTCTGAATTCTTATATGCATGCTTTGATATCTTTGCAAGTCTCTTCGAACTATCGATTTGGTTTGGCCAACTAGAATGGTTTTCTTGCAATGGGAGAAGTGCTTAGCTTTGGGTTCAATCTTGTGGTGCTTGATCCCAGTGACAGAAGGGGAACCGACACGCATTGTATTGTTGCCATCAAGGATAACAAGATGGGGTTTTCATCATATTGCTTAAGTTTATCCCGCTACATCATGGCATCTCACTTAATGCGTTACTCTGTTCTATGAACTTAATTCTCTAGATGCAGGCAGGAGTCGGTCGATGTGTGGAGTAATAGTAGTAGATGTAGGCAGGAGTCGGTCTACTTGTTACGGACGTGATGCCTATGTTCATGATCATTGCCTTAGATATCGTCGTAACTTTGCACTTTTCTACCAATTGCTCGATAGTAATTTGTTCACCCACCGTAATATTTTCTATCTTGAGAGAAACCTCTAGTGAAACCTATGGCCCCCAGGTCTACTTTCCATCATATAAGTTTCCAGTCTATAATTTTAGTTTCCTATTTACTTCCTTTGCAATCTTTTACTTTCCGTTTCATAAACCAAAAATATTACTTTACCGTTTATAGATCTCACTTTGCAAATAACCGTGAAGGAATTGACAACCCCTTTATCGCGTTGGGTGCAAGTTGGTGTTTGTTTGTGCAGGTATTCGGTGACTTGTGCATTGTCTCTTACTGGATTGATACCTTGGTTCTCAACACTGAGGGAAATACTTACTCTACTTTGTTGCACACCCTTTCCTCTTCAAGGGAAAAACAAACGCAAGCTCAAGAAGTAGCACGCCCTAGAGGAGATCGCCGCGTGTAGCCATGGGCGCGACGAGGGCAGCGTCATCGTGCTTGAGGACAACGATGACGACCCGCCGGCGCCGGCCAAACCAGTCCGCCAGGGCGACCCTGGCCGGGGGTTCAGCAGGGACGGTCGCTTGAAGAAGGAGAAGGACGACGACGACGGCGACTACGCCACGTTCAGCGAGTTCTTTGGCCTGTAGGCGCGGCCCTTTTATTTTTTAGTTAAATTTATGTTTTCTATGTAAAAAACTGTCGAACGCCTAAATATATGTCGTGTTTGCCGAATTTATGGTGTGTTTGCCGAATCAATGCCCTGTTTTGCCGAATTTTGACCGAATATCATTTTCAAAATGTTTAAAAAAGGGCGTCTGAGGGCGACCCTGGCGGCGGCAGAGGCTGGGAACCCGATCGCCTCCACGGCAAAAATATCGCTGGTTCGCCCCCAAGCGGCGCTTTTTCTAGCCCCTTGGGGGGGGGGGGGGCTGGAGATGTTCTAAGCTAGGGTGGTGCTCTCCTCTCCTTTTTTCCTGCTTTTATTACGAGGAGGGATGCATGTCATTTGGGAATTCCCTTGCCATGAGGTGGACAAAGAGAATTTTTAGGGCTCCTTTAATTCAAAGGATTTTTGTAGAACTTTGGAGGATTAGAATGCTTAGAAATTTTTCGTTGTTTGATTCATAGGACTGAATCACATAGAAATGTCTCCTAAGGATTTCTTTGTACTATTTTTCGTAGGATTTGTAGCATCCACTCAAACTTGTTGCATTTTCTATGATGCAATCAAACAAACCAAAATCATGTAGGATTGAGATGGCATATCATGCCAATTCTATGTTTTTCTTATTCCCACTTTTTTTAGAATCCTATGAATCAAAGAGGCCCTCAAATCAAACGGCCAGAAAGAAGATAGATCGTGCTAGCTATAGTAGAACTAGTGGCCGAATTGTTGTATGGCTTGGTTCTGTACACGACCAAGTCGTGGAACAATGTAGTGTGGAAGGTAGCACTGCTGCCTGAGTAATACTTCCTCTGTTTCAAAATAGATGACCTTATTTTGTACTAATTTTAATACAAACTTAATATAATGTTGAGTTATCTATTTTGAAATGAAAGGAGTACAAAGTATTTCACCAAAAAAAGGTACGGTGCAAAGTGCAAACCGAATCCAACTTCAAATCAAATGAAAAGTAGAAGGTGCAAACCGAACCAATCAATCCCCTGAACAGTGGACACGGCGACGGATCCAAATCTCGCGCACGGTTCCCCTATAAATATACCAGCTCCAAACTACGCAGGCACTTCCCCTCCTGCTTATACGGTAATCACGGATACGGCGGCCTCCACCCGCAAGCGCGAGCGCGAGCGCGATACAATCCACACGGAGATGGAGACGGCGGCAGTCCCCTCCAGCAAGCGCGCCCGCCTCGGCGGCTCCGACCGGCTAAGCGACCTGCCAGACTGCCTCCTGCACGACATCCTGTCCCTCCTCGGGTGCCGGCAGGCCGTGCGGACGAGCGCGCTCTCGCGTCGGTGGAGGCAGCTCTGGCGCTTCATGACCTGCCTCAACATCGACCAGCGCGAGTTCCAGCGCCCCGGCGTCCCACCGCCATTAGACGTGTGCCAGTGGGACAGCTTCGAAGACATGGCCGACAGCCTGCTGTCGTCGTCGATCACCGCCCCATCGGCGCCGCTGGACGCGTTCCGCCTGCACTTGGTCGACGGCAGCAGGAAGACGGCCTTCGACAGGTGGATCCGCCGCGGGCTCGCGCGCCGGCCGGCTGCGGTCGACATACACTACGGCTGCGCCTACGTCGGCGGGGTCTGCTGGCCGGACACGTCGCGCTTGGCCTCCGGCGCTACCTGCCGCCTCACAAGGCTCCGTCTCTTCGGCGTCCAGCTGAGCCCTAGTTTCGGGCGGGATCTCGACGACCAGTGCCCCGTCCTCGAGGACCTGCACATCGAGAACTGCAGAGAAGATTTCTGCTACGTCGCATCTCCCTCGCTCAAGAGCTTCGCGCTCGTCAGCCCCTCCGATGATTTCTACTACAGGTGCTCCGCTCTTGTCCTAGCGTTTCCTCGCCTAGCCTCGTTGCGCCTCGTGCTCCCGTTCGGCAGCCACCGTGGCTACCCCGTCGTCACTTCTAAGAACGAGGTGCTGGCATCGCTCGTCCAGGCATCCATCTGTATAAAGGACATGGATGACGAGGTGCAGCGGAACAGGCGGGTGATGAAGCCACACAAGCTTGATTTCTTGAAGTCCATGTGCAACTTCCTCGCCTGCATCCCCAATGTCAGAAATCTACACCTCTCGGGGTTTACCACGACAGTATGTATCAATTCTAGCTCCCACCGTGTCTTTGAAATTTGATATCGCATTGGTAGCATGTTTCCCACATAAAACCATTTATAGGGATCTTCGGCAGATTGTGTAGTTCTCTGAAAATTGTACGAATTCTGTTAAAATTGTACGGATCTCCACATAAGATCTCATGAATATAGCATCGACTTAAGTCTCGGTCGATTGAGATTGAGCAATCCCGAAAAAGAAACATGGATTCTGCGTCATGAACTTCAACTCCAAATTCAAAGTGCCTTTTTTTTAGAAAACAAAATCAGTCGTGTAACACCGTTGGTTGGTATCATATATCCAGAGTCAGTTTATCTTCCTGGTATCTGTATATATATACATGCCGTCCTAGTCCTGTCTTTGTTATCATGTTCACAGATCCTAGTAGCATGGTGTAGTTATTACTAAGATGCGTGGATGTTATTGTGCAATGCTATGTGTAGTAATGACTAATCCAATATTCAGCATGTATAACTTCATTTCTTTGTTGTCTTCTACCAGGCATTGTTAGGCAAGGAATCACAAGAATTTCAGGTGTTCCATGGCTTGAATACTTTACTCCTCAGCCGTTGTGACCTTGGAGTAAGCTATCAAGCTTTGACGAGTATCCTTCGGAACGCCCAAAATCTCGAGAAAGTTGGGATGCACTTTTGCAAGGTATGCATTTTCGGTCATATCTTTCATTAAAGTTGAGGACGATTTTCTCCTTTCTTGGTATTTCCTTTTTTTTTAGTTGGTATTAACATGCATTCGACCTTACTCAACAAAGTTTTTGGAGCGCTCAAAGAGGAGAGGGAAGGCCCAGCCAAAGAGTAAACCTTCCA
Source organism: Triticum aestivum (assembly GCF_018294505.1). Taxonomy (NCBI): domain Eukaryota; kingdom Viridiplantae; phylum Streptophyta; class Magnoliopsida; order Poales; family Poaceae; genus Triticum; species Triticum aestivum. The sequence continues at coordinate 39,423,347 of NC_057803.1, forward strand.
AACGCCGTAACTCAACACCTCCTGAGTACAAGAACCTGAAGGTGGTAGAAATCAAGCACGAGACAAACTCTACAGCTCCCTTGGAGAATATTTTCTTGGAAATTTCAAAGGGAATGCCGAAGGAAATGCCGCTAACTCGGTGGCACCGGGTTGAAAAATTGAGCAACACGGGTCCGATGACGATATTACGATTACGATTATTTAGAACAGAAAATGGCAAAGTGAACTTGAATTAAGTTGATGGAGGACATAAGGAACATGCGTCTCTCAAATAAATCCAGAGATTAACCACGGATCTACTAGAAGGTGAGGTGGCACGGTTGGTTGGAACATTTACAGTGCCATCTTTGGTTGTAAGGACATTTCAGGTCTAACTTCTGAGAGATTTACATGCGAGTATGATTATCATAATTTTTGCTTTGTGATGATGTTGGGTAAAAACTAAAGAGTACCATGTCTTTGCTGAGGATATATGCTTTAGTTTCTTATAACATGGTTATAGCTCTGGACAGAATCGGACTCAGCCGTACTCACAACACTACATTGATTGTTATCAGAAAAAATACCTTGATTGTACGAATAACTAAAAACGGGGCCCATGGTCGTTTTAAGCTAGGAATGCTTAAAAATCTACGAGCATTTCTGTCAACATGCCACTTGTCAGATCCGAGTCGGTCTGAAGAACTAGATTCAGACAAGTTATCCGAAACACTCAAATCTTAGCAACTTTATTGGATGATTCCGAGAGTTTGGATGCAAATCAAGAGGAACCTAAGGCTAGCCAAGAACACTAGCCGCTAAGAGGGAAACCCTAATAGAAGTGATGATTCTCCACCGATCCAGAAACTGAGCTTTATAGCCTTACAAAATGAAGGAAAAAGTAAGAAAGTAAAACTGAACCTTTGCTGAGAAGGTAAACAGCGACGCACGTGAGATGTACAGCCATATGATGCGGGATGGACACGATCTAGTACAGCAAGTTTTGCTCGGCTCCGAAGAGGGAGGGGCGATGACGGTGGCGCGCCTTTGGCTCACTTTAGTGCTTGCAGTCGTCGCTAGGTGGTCTAGAGATCAAGATACAATTTTTATTATTTCTGGTAGTCATTGTATTACCATGATTGAGGATGAATAGATTGGAAGTTTTCTCCCAAAAAAAAAGAAGTCGCGAAGCGGTACGGGTGCAGGAGGAGCGTCAGATCGCAGATGGACGGTACCGGGAGCTTCACACCAACAACTACGAATTCAAAACTTAACCGAATCTATGTCTGCAGTGTTCTAATTCTTCATATGCTCAACGCTAGGTCCTGACAACTCCCCCCCGAACAACTCCAAACATGTCCTCAGGACTGGAACTCTGGAAAAACCTTTTGTACGAATGCGGCGTCTTCACAAGTGGCATCTTTCTCGTTCATGTTACTCCAGTTGATGAGCCAGCGCATGACAGGAATGTGAATGCCACCTTGAGCTCTAGGGATGAGTTTCCTTTCTAGTAACTTCTTTGGTTCAAGAAGAATTGTTCCATCAACATTAAGTAGTGGAAGTTTTGCGTTGGGTATTGCTTGAGGCCCTAGGTGCTTCTTTAATTGACTAACATGGAAATTTGGATGTAATTTACAGTCATCGGGTAAGAGCAACTTGTAGGGGACATTTCCAACTTCCTGAAGTACTCTGAAAGGGGCATAGTATCTTGAGTGCAATTTGAGAAATATGTGGATGCTCAAGGTAGTATGTCTGTATGGTTACAGTTTTAGATATACCATATCTTCTATCTCTAGGGTCCTTTTAGACCTCTTTTTGTCAGCATGATGTATCATCCTTTCTTGTATTCCCAACAAATTTTCTTTTATCTGGGCTGAAGTCTGTTCTGCAGTAAGGACAAATGAGAAATCTTCCACTTGTTCAGTTGGATAGAGAGCAGCTTCAAAGATCATATTGAGAGGTCTATTGTGTAGAGCTTGGAAAGGAGTGATTTCAGATAAGTATGGTAGCTAGTGTTATACCACCATTCTGCGAGGGAGAGCCAATGCATCCATTTCTTTGGCTGTAAGAAACCCATGCACCTGAGGTAGGTTTCCAAGCATTGATTAACTCTTTCAGTTTGGCCATCAGATTGAGGATGATAAAAAGTGTTCATCTGCAACTTAATGCCCATAAGTGTTGAAGATCATATTTGTATCAGTTACAATAACTGAAGGTAATCCATGTAGTCTGAAGATGTTGTTAGTAAATGCTTTGGCCACAGAGTTGACAATAATTGGGTGCTTCATTAGGATGAAATGGCCATACTTTGTGAATCTGTCCACCACCACTAATATCAAGTCCTTATTGCATAATGTGGCAAGGCCTTCCACGAAGTCCATGCTTATGTGACACCAGGCAAAGTCGGGGATGGGCAAGGGCTGTAGCAGACCAGGTTATTTGCAATGTTCAGGTTTACTAATCAAACATGTTGGGCATTGCTTAATGAAGTCTACAATGAATTATTTCATGCCTAGCCAATGGAAGAGAAGCTTCACTCTTTGATAAGTAGCTCTATGTGCAGAATGTCCTCCAATTTCAGAATTGTGCAATGCAAGCGCTAATTTAGTTTCGAGATCAGTGTTATTTCTACTAACAATTCTATTTTTTGTATCTTAAGATGTCCTGTTGTAAAACATAATTTGGGATAGTAGCTGGCGTAATTTCTAGTGGTCATGTGCATAATTTGCAACTACTTCGGATATCCAGGCAGGTCTTGCAGTACCGGCCATAGGCGAGTTCAGTTTGTACTTGACTCTAGACACACTATCAGCAACTTTGTTGTTCTCTTGTTTGTACTCCATTTTGAAGTTGTGGCCCAAGATCTTGATTAACAATTTGTGTTGAATCCCTTCAGTGAGTTTTTGTTCTTGTATATATTTCAAGCTCTGTTGGCCGGTCCTTATAATCGGTGAGGATGCAGCAAAGTAATGTTTCCAGCGCTTCAATTATGGCTAGAGCCTCCTTATCATATGTTGACATTGCTGCAATTTTAGGGTCAATAATAGTCTTGCTAAAGAATGAGAATGGCCTTCCATCTTGCATTACTACAACCTGTATTCCATAAGCACATACACCCTTTTCTTGGATAAAAGCTTTAGAGAAAACAAGGAAGGAAAGCACAAGGTCTTGGGTCATCTTGTCTTTCAAAATATTAAAAGCTTCCATCTGTTCAGTGCCCCATTGGAAATTATCCATCTCCAGGGACTGAAACAAGAGTTTGCAAATAAACCATAGTTTTGTATGAACCTCTTGTAGTAACTAGTGAGACCAAGGAAGCCTCTTAGCTGAGTTGCATTTTCTGGAGTGGGCCACTGAACTATGGCCTCAATCTTGATCGGGTCTGTGGCAACTCCATCACCTCTAATGACATGTCCCGGGTACTCAACCTGAGGTTGTGCAAAGGTGCACTTGCTGATTTTTTGCATATAACTGGTGAGATTAAAGTACCTCCAGAACTCGTCGCAGATGGATGAGATGCTCCTTCATATTTCCATTGTATATTAGTATGTCATCAAAGAAAACCATTACAAATTTTCTAAGGAATAGTGCTAGGACTGCATTCATCAACAGTTGGAAAGTGGTAGGTGCATTTGTCAGGCCAAAGGGCATGACAAGGTATTCATAACGGCCACAATCTGTATTGAATGCAGTTTTTCTGATGTCTTCTTATAGCATTTTTATCTGATGATAGCCACTTCTCAGGTCCAATTTAGTGAATACAGTGACCCTTTTAATTCATCAATCAAATCTTCTATGACAGGTATTGGGTACTTATTTTTGATTGATTGCTAGTCATAAATTTTGAGTTCACAAATTCGTGACAAAGTGTAGAGATAAATTGGCCATATTTTTCATATTTTATATGGGTACATGGTATGTGTATGGGTTATACGATCCATACCTGTACCCGCTTTACCCGATGGGTTTCAGATTTCCCTATTTATATACCCATGGATAACTTTGTTGGGGAACGCGGTAATTTCAAAAAAAATCCTACGCACATGCAAGATCATGGTCATGCATAGCAACGAGAGGGAAGAGTGTTGTCTACGTACCCTCGTAGACCGTAAGCGGAAGCGTTATGACAACGCGGTTGATGTAGTCGTACGTCTTCATGATCGACCGATCCTAGCACCGAAGGTACGGCACCTTCGCGATCTGCACACGTTCGGCTAGGTGACGTCCCACGAACTCAAGATCCAATAGAGTGTCGAGGGAGAGCTTCGTCAGCACGACGGCCTAATGACGGTGATGATGATACTACCGAAACAGGGCTTCGCCTAAGCACCGCTATGATATGACCAAGGTGGATTATGGTGGAGGGGGGCACCGCACATGGCTAAGAGATCAATGATCGACTTGTGTGTCTATGTGGTGCCCCCCTCCCCCGTATATAAAGGAGTGAAGGAGGGGGAGGGGCCTGTTGGGGAACATAGCAGAATTTTAAAATTTTCTACGCATCACCAAGATCAATCTGGAGTCATCTAGCAACGAGGGAGAGGGGACTGCATCTACATACCCTTGTAGATCGCGAGCGGAAGCGTTCAAGAGAACGGGGTTGATGGAGTCGTACTCGTCGTGATCCAAATCACCGATGACCTAGCGCGAACGGACGGCACCTCCGCGTTCAACACACGTACGGTTGGGGAAGACGTCTCCTCCTTCTTGATCCAGCAGCGGGAAGGAGAGGTTGATGGAGATCCAGCAGCACGACGGTGTGGTGGTGGAAGCAGCAGTGATCTCGGCAGGGCTTCGCCAAGCTCCAATGAGTGAGAGAGAGAGAGGTGTTACAAGGGGAGAGGGAGGCGCCAGGGACTTGGGTGCGGCTGCCCTCTCTCCTGAATCGTTGTTGTCCTAATGCAATAAAAGAGAGCAGGAGCGAGAGAGTAGGATTGTATCGGAATGAGCAAGGGGGTTTTGCTTGCCTGGCACTTCTGAAGATGATATAGCTCTTCATCGGTGTCATCGATCACATCGTCGAAACCACGTCTACTGAGAGGGGACAAACACCGGCAAACGAGAGGGAACACAATCAATGCAATGCACATTATGATGCATGATCATGACATGTCAATATGCTGTGATTTGAGCTAATGTAACTAAAACCAGATTAGATGAAGTTGGTTTGAACCAAAGATTCAAATTCAAATCCATATGTGATTATTTAAATTCCACTTATTTGATTTGACCTGATCAGCAGGCATAAGTTGTTCAAACATGCATGATAATGCCATAATCAGATTCTTTGGATTTTTCTGATCATTTTTCATATATAAATTATTTGATTTGGAGCTACAGTTGATTTTCTATGATTTTTAGAAGTTTAGGATATTTTCTGAAATAAATAAATCATTTCTGATTTATTTAAAATCCAGAAAACAGATTACTGTGTCAGCATGACATTAGGGTGACATTAGTAGGTCAACACACCAGGTCCAGGTCAAACCTGACCCGTGGGACCCGCACGTCAGTGTAATAGGGCAGGGACAGAGGCTGACTGGTGGGTCCGGGTCAACGATGACGTGGCATGGTCAAACTGACATGTGGGGCCGACTATATTAATCTAAACTTAACAGGGAATAAAACCCAACATTAATTAAGACATGGGACCCATAGTCAGTGAGAGAGGGGGTTCGTTAGTGGCGTCATTAGCCACTAATGACGGCGCCACGTCGGCGTGGCCGGAGTTAAACCGCCAGCGACCTTCCCGTGCGGCGGAGTCCACACGGGACGGCGCTACAGGAGGTGGTTGAGCGAGAGAAGAGCACAGGGAGGAGGCCCTTGCTCGCGCGCATCCAGTGGAGTAGGTGGGAGGTCGCGGGGTGGTCGGAGCTCGCCGGAAGTGGGCTCGCGGCGGCGCCGGAGTTCGGGTGAGTGTGGGGTTGGCGATGTGGTGCACGGGAGGGTGAGTTAGCATGTGAGTTAGGCTCCTGGTGGCTTCCTGAGCGTGGTGACGCGCTCCGAATCGAGCTCAAGCGACTGCAGTGACGGCGGCGACATGGCCGGCGGCAGGAGTTATCGGCTCCGATGGCCGTGGTGGTTAGAGGACGCGGACGAGCGCGGGGAGAGAGGGGAAAGGGGCAGGTGCTCACTGGGAGTCGCAGGAGCTGGTCGTCGGGCTCGGGGGCGACTTGACGGCGATGGATCGACGACGAAGAACGGCGTCAACCGAGGTTGAAGACAGAGGCGAAGACGGCGTTTGGTGGCGTTTGGAGTCGCGTGAGTCAATAGAGAGGCATCAGCGACGGTGGTGGAGCTCCTGGGCATGTCGGAGAGGCGAGGGTGTGGCTCTGGGCACGATGGCAGAGAACGGCGGCGGCGGTCGCTCTTGGGTGAGCTCGGGGAAGAGGCTAGAGGGCGAAGGAGAGAGCAGAGAGTGAGGGAAGAGGCAGAGGGGGCTGCGGGGCGTCTCTAGACGCGGGGTCAGGGAGAGGGACGGGCCTCCAGCGCGAAGCAGGAGGTGGCCGTAGCTGCGCGTGTGTCGACACGCACCTGCTCCTACTGGCAGGAGGAAGACGACGCGGTGACGGTAGGTGGGCTGGACCAGGTAGGTGGGCCGCCAGGTGGGTGCGGGTAAGAGACCCGGTGGCCTTTCATTTTTCTTTTGTTTCTGTTTTTCTATTCTGTTTTTCTGTTTTGTTTTGTTTTGCCACTGTTTAAACTCAAAACAAATTCAAATCAGTGCCAAAACTTTCTATAAATACCTATGTGGCTTATATGGACTTTTCCAAGTGCACACAAATATTTCTGATACATTTGAAAATATATTCTATATATTAGAAATATAAATTCAAATTCAAATACAATATGATTTAATTTCAGTGCCCAAAATATTCCTTAAAAATGTTCAATATTTTTGGTTTGGATCCAAAGCCTTGCCAAAATTAGCAAACATTGATGAAGGGTACTTTGGTTCATTGAAAGCATTTTTTACTAGACCTAATTGAATTTCAAAGTGCTAGGGTTTAATCAATCCCCATTTCAAATTCAAATATAATTTAAACATGGTGCAACAAGATGCAAAACACCAGGCACTACCAGAAGCTAGGGATGTGACAACTCACCCCCACTAAACAAGAATCTCGTCCCGAGATTCAAGACGTGAGGTAAGTAGAAAGAGGGGACACAAAGATAACACGATCTCATGATCCAAATTGTCCTTCTCGAAGATGTTGATTTATTCCTTCAAATTGATCTTGACGTCCTTGCTTTTGATATCTTCATCCAACTATGATGAGGGAACAGAGGAAACTCGACAGAATTCGATCTTCACAAAGATCAAGCGATACACGATCAACTCATGGAATGAGGCGAAAGAACATCTCTTCAGCCGAGACACAAGTCCCACATCAAGAGGGTGATGGAGAAGCAGATGACGAAGGTTCAATTTGGTAGGCAACAATCCCACGCTTGAATGGTAGGTGGATGCATTTCAAAGTAACGAGGAGCTAAATTGCCATGATTCCATAACGGGGCACCTAGAGTAGGTGGCTCGTTGAATTATTCCCTTAAGTGGCAAAAAGAATTACTTTTGATCCATAGACCATTGGAACTCTTCATACCAGCCCGAGGCAATTCGCAATTGATCGTTTGGCGGAGTAAGTAGGGATGGCATACCCAGACTAGAATGGATGATGTGGACTACCTTGTTGAAGACAACGCAAGGGATGATTTTGCTTGCGCGTGCTCTCAAGAACTTGAGCATTTCCATATTCATCAAGGTTCTACCAACATCCGTGCCGAGGATCCTGGCAACACATCTTACTACCATGATGAATAGTGATGGTCAATGCAGATACAAAGGAGGGCAACACTTTCTCAGATTTCACCTTAGCGATGCCAAGGAAACGAAATCTAGATGTTCGACTGAGAGACATTTAGCACTCCGCTTCTAATGTTCTCCTTGATGTGCTAGCGTAACCCATTTATAGATATGGTTTGGTATCTTGAACATCAAGTAAAAGGTCGGACTTCGGGAGCACAAGAATCCATAAGGAATAACTACTGGAGTAAATCCTACAAAATCCTTACGGGGAGGTGGCCAACTTCCTCAATCAAGATACTACAATGATAGGTCTTCCGGCTGGGTGTGTTGGCCACGATATCCACCTTACCAGTTTAGAAAGACCAACATTATAATTCCTGGGAAAAGGTCCAACCATCATATCTGCCTGAGATTCAGATCTGGTTGTTGTCAGGATATTCCAGACTCATCAAGTCTAGAGAGAAAAACGAAAGTTTGCAACACAAGTTGACGAGATGACGTTGCAGGATTCTCGGGAAATAGACTATGGTGGTAAGCTCCAAAACATGAGCCAGTTCTGCTACAAACATGTGAACACGCTGTCCCAGACAAGCATGACCACGTAGTAGTCTTACAACGAAACACTATCAAGTTCAGGTGGGAACCATCATTGTGGATAACAAAGTCCTTGATTAAGCCCGGGTTAGCTCTTAAAAAGGAACTTCTTATCCTTGAACTAATCAATCAGTGGCTTGGTGTGCTAGGAACACCTATGGAGTGGAGGTAATTAATCTACCAAACCATAGAGTACTTCGCACGAATGCATGACTGACTTGGAATGATTCGAAAGGAAACAAAACAAACCTTTCTCAAATTCATGGCGGCAACTTACACCTAATGCACGTGAACTGGGAGAAGGTCACTTCTTTCGTCCAAGCATAAGCTTCATGAACGGAACACGAAGGCATTGCTTACAAAGTTTTCAACACCAGGTTGATGTTCAACATGAATCATGGGGGAGACAAAATGCTGCTGATGGGCTCAACAGCAACTCATCGGAATTTCCATATCACTGGACTTCCACCATCATGTGAACACGGTGATAGCATTGGTCAGACCAAAGGATGTAATAGTGTATGCTCGAGGAATCAACCTCGAGTAAGACAACATTACGAACATCGTTGGTTCTGATTTGATTTTAGGATAGCCCACACTCAAAACAAAGTTTGGACAAGACAATAGATCCAACAAGTGATCATGAGGACCAATCGATGAAGATATAATCTTTCTTCAACACACACACACAAAAGATATCCCTTGACACGAACTAAGTCAGACAAGCTTTTATCTTCCAACTCTCCAAGTTGTCGTTTAGCTTAACCAACTAGCTCAGGGGTATGCAACACAGATTCTGGGAGAAAGGGTGGTTACAAGAAACCAACTTGATCACGAACTCAACATAGCGATCAGGTGACAACCTGGTAACACTTCCGAGAAGACATTTGGAAAATCACGAACCACCGAAATGTTATTAAGCTCGGGAGCAATCTTGCTTTTGAGGCAAGATGATATGATTAAATAAGAAAGGGATTGAATAATCCTAACTCATTGATCAAAGAGTGCACCAGAAATAAGGACTAGGTAGCACGATCAATCTTAGGATGATGATTTAATAACCAACACGCTAAGAATGAATTATTGTCCATCAACTACCAAGCAACGGGGTTGCTAGGAGTATTGATTTCACACATCATAGTTCACTTGTCGGCATTCCGGTTACAACAACACGGGATCGAAGAATGAATAATGATGGCGAGAAGTATCACTGCATCAAGAATTCATAAGATGTGGTGCAATTCTCATGACACTCTTGACGTTAAGATGGTAACACTCCAAGGTAGAACAGAACAAAAGCTGGAATTGCTATTTGATCTGCAGAGTACAACTACTTTGACCCAATCCTGGATATGGATGAGGTACTTGAGTTTGTTTCTCCTAGTCAATCTGAATAGGATGGCTTGACGGGCCACAAGAATAATAGACGTCGATGAACACGAATGCACAACTAGTCCTGACTATCAATTGATAGATGAGGGTCAGAAAACAACGGAGGAGGAAGAACTCGAATGAACATATATCTTTCTGAGTTGTGGATGCATAGATTAATATGTCGAACCAAGTTCAACAGGTTTCTTCCAGATAACCCATGCAGGAAGGTAGAACTGGCAGAATCACAATTATGAATGGAGAACTCCTCAAGAGTACTCTGATTGTGATATTTCGGTTCGAAGAACTTCTGCCTTAATGGTTCATGGTATTTGGAAGAAAGAAATACCACAGACCTCGAGGACTGTCGCAAGGTTACTAATATCCTAAGGAATGAGCAAACACCATCATCAGAAGGTAAGTAGGGTGAATCTCGGGTTCAAGAACCCAGAAATAGAATACCTACTACTAAATGGCATCATGGGATGCTTTCGAGAATGGTGGCCAGAATCATCACACTGGGAACATTAAGCATTGCTAGATTACTGGGTGGTTCTCTAGGACACCTAGGGTCATAATAATAGCTTCAACATATATATCGAGGCAATGGAGTACCTCAGCACACTAGTTGGTGTGACTAATCTGGCCCAAATAGACATCAGGAACATGGAGGAATGATTGCAAGTGCATCAGACTATCTAGAAACCTAGGATGACTCGGATAGCATAATGGCTGTAAATGCTCAAAAAGATTGGGACATTCTGCAAAAATGGTGGCATAACCACTCAGAGTCACAATATCAAGGTTTCGAGATCAACTGTCAACATACTGAAGTAGTAGAAACTGAACTGAGGCTTGGAACCAACAATACTATAAGAGTCTACGGATTAGCAACACGTGAACCTGATAGAAAGAATAGAAAGCCTAGTTTCCTTAACCCCGTAAGAAAGATAGGATGACTCGGATCAGAAGGGCATGAGGTAAAGGAATAAAAAGAGCCTTATGTTCCCTTCCACAATCAATTCCCTTATATAGCTAAAGCATTTCTAGACACGACTTCGACCAGTTTGGCTTGGTAATCCTACAGGCAGTCAGGCTCTGATACCAAAGCTGTCAGAACCCCGATTCCAAATCACATCGATCTAGCCGGTAACACCTCATATCACTTTGCGGCCTCACGCATGGTATTCCCACGGGTGTCGCCTTACCATGGCCCGGGACCGTTTGCGCCTTTTGGCTCACGCATATGATAGTGTCGCTAGCATCCATATGACAGAGAACCCGGGCCGACATGGCTAGTCGTGAACCCAAAGCGGCACCAACCTATGGGGACAGGCATACATGAATCACATCGAGCATGTCGGTCAGCAACGTGTGAATCCAGGTTGTAGCACTGGGCTAACAGGACTCCAGGAACCCGGGCTGTAGCAGGCTAGGCAGGACTCCGGATGTCTCCGCGTGACATTTCCCCGAAGGGACAGACACAGGAATGAAGTGAAATACATGCCGGCCAGTCAAGTGTCCTGAGCAGTAGTGCTGGGCTAGCAAGACTCCGGTGAACCGGGCTGTAGCGGACTACTATGGCTCATGGAAGCACTAGACTACATTTCCCCATAAGAGAGGCTGCCAAGGATAAACAACTAGATTGTCGGACCCCACACATACCAAGCATTTCAATCATACACACAATATGCTCGATATGTGTAAATACAACATGGCATCACAACATAACTCTACGACTCAAGTATTTATTCATTAGGCTCCGAGGAGCGAGATATTACAAACATGGGTCTCATGACCCAACAATCATAGCATACAAATCAAAGCACATGCGGAAGCTTAACATGTCTAAGTACAGACATCTACAAATGAAAAAGGCTAAGAAGCCTGACTATCTACCAGATCCTGCTGAGGGCACAATATCGTAGTTGAGCTATCAAGCTAAACGTCGAAGTCCACACGGAACTACTAGCGAGACTGAATTCTCTCTGCAAAACATAAATTAAGCAAACATGAGTACAAAAGTACTCAGCAAGACTTACATCAGAATTAGCTACATATGCATCGGCATCAACAAAGGGATGGTGGGGTTTAACTGCAGCAAGCCAGCTTTGACTCAGTGGCTAACCTGAACTACGACTGCAAGCAACTCTTTTGAGGTGGCGCACATGAGTCCACATATTCACCATATCAATACACCACTATGGATCCGCTCCCGTCTACCTACGAGAACGCCATCCATAGCACTCACGCTTATCTTACGCATTTTAGAGTATCCACTCCCACTTGTCTATGAACTGTTATAGGCAACCCAGAAGTCCTTTACCGCGGATGCGGCTATTCGAATAGTTTTATACCCTGCAGGGGTGTACTTCGTCACACATGTTTCCACCACTTAGCGTCTGCACATGACATGTGCTCGGCAGACTTCAAGCGAAAGCCGACGTGGGTGTAGACCACGACCTGACTAACCGAACAAGTCTCTAGTCCAGGTTTATCGCCTATTCGGGTTCCATCCGCAAGGAAATCCGGCTGGGGTGTCCTCAACGGCCCCAAACGATGTGTACAGGTTCCCGAGACGCCAAACGGGCGCCCGGCATACCCGGCCACGGTGTATCTACCGCATCATAGCCCACCCCTAGGGTCAGCGCTACGCACAGCCGCCAACACATAACCTATAAACACCAGAAACTAGTTGCAACTCCTGGACAGAGGACGAGAGGGGTTAGTAAGTCGAGCGGGGTCATATTTCAGGGCTCAATGTGTGGTAGTAGCTATTTCATGGATCACAAACATAGAACTCAGTTCCTAAGGACGGCTTCAATGAAACAACCCACCATGTACTCCTACATGGCCTCTCATCAATACCTTTACCAAATCATGTTCACACACTTAGCTCTCAACAGTAAGACATGTTCACACACCTCCGATTCATCCCCGATGAATCAGACCTGACACAACTCTATGCAATAGCAGGCATGACAAACAAGCATGAATGAGTAGGCACATCAGGGCTCAAACAACTCCTACTCATGCTAGTGGGTTTCATCTATTTACTGTGGCAATGACAGGTCATGCAGAGGATAAGGGGTTCGACTACCGCAGCAAGTAACAGATGAATCGGTGTTGTCCTAATGCAGTAAAAGAGAGCAGGAGCGAGAGAGTGGGATTGTATCGGAATGAGCAAGGGGGTTTTGCTTGCCTGGCACTTCTGAAGATGATATAGCTCTTCATCGGTGTCATCGATCACATCGTCGAAACCACGTCTACTGAGAGGGGACAAACACCGACAAACGAGAGGGAACACAATCAATGCAATGCACATTATGATGCATGATCATGACATGTCAATATGCTATGATTTGAGCTAATGTAACTAAAACCAGATTAAATGAAGTTGGTTTGAACCAAAGATTCAAATTCAACTCCATATGAGATTATTTAAATGCCACTTATTTGATTTGACCTGATCAGTAGGCATAAGTTGTTCAAACATGCATGATATGTAACGCCCTCGATGCGGCTATAGCTCCCACGTGTCGAGGCACGACTTAGAGGCATAACCGCATTGAAAGCAATGTCGCAAGTCAGGCAATCATTACAACATCCCATGTAATACATAATAAAGGGGGAGATAACATAGTTGGCTTACACTCGCCACGTCACATCAGAGTACATAAATAACATCCATCAAACAACAACTCATGGCCCGACTACGGAGCCAAAATAGAAAAGACCCCCAACATGCGACAAGGTCCTGAATCGATAACCCCAACTAGGCACCACTACTGATCATCCGGAAAAGATACGTAGTATCGCTGAGAGTCCTCGTCGAACTCCCACCTGAGCTCGTAATCGTCAACTGGAGCAGAATCACCTGGACCTGCATCTGGAGTAGTAGTATCTGTGAGCCACAGGGACTCAGCAATCTCACACCCACGCGATCAAGACTATTTAAGCTCATAGGAATGGATAAGGCCAATATGTGTGGAGCTGCAGCAAGCGACTAGCATATGTGGTGGCTAACTTATACGCAAAAGAGAGCGAGAAGAGAAGGCGAAGCTCGAGCGAGAAGCTAAAGGAACATCCTGCGCAAGCATAACTCCAACACCGTGTCCACTTCCCGGACTCCACCGAGAAGGGGCCATCACGGTAACACACACGGTTGATTCATTTTAATTAAGTTTAATTAAAGTTATCTACAACCGGACATTAACAAATTCCCATCCGCCCATAACCGCGGGCACGGCTTTCGAAAGATCAATCCCTGCAGGGGGGTCCCAACTTAGCCCATAACAAGCTCTCACGGTCAACGAAGGAATAGACCTCCACCCAAGACACACCGATCAGACTCGGTATCTCGGTACAACAAGATGATTCGGCAGGTTAAAACAAGTCCAGCAACACCGCCCGAATGTGCCGACAAATCCCGATAGGAGCTGCACATATCTCTTTCTCAGGGCACGCTCGGATAGGTCAAGCTACGAGTAAAACCAAACCTCAAGTTTCCCCGAGGTGGCCCCGCAGGCTGCCTGGTTCGGACCAACACTCAGAGGAGCACTGGCCCGGGGGGTTAAAATAAGATGACCCTCGGGCTCCGGAAACCCAAGGGAAAAAGAGGCTAGGTGACAAATGGTAAAACCAATGTTGGGCATTGCTGGAAAAGCTTTAATCAAGACGAACTATCAAGGGGTTCCCATTATAGCCCAACCGCGTGAGGGACGCAACAATCCGGGAACATAACACCGATATGACGGAAACTAGGGCGGCAAGAGTGGAACAAAACACTAGGCGAGAGGCCGAGCCTTCCACCCTTTATCAAGTATATAGATGCGTTAAGATAACATAGCAATATAATGATATCCCAACAAGCAATATAAATGTACCAACAAGGAACGGCTCCAATCTTCACCTGCAACTAACAACGCTATAAGAAGGGCTGAGCAAGCGGTAACATAGCCAATCAATGGTTTGCTAGGACAAAGGTGGGTTAGAGGTTCAACATGGCAATTGGGAGGCTGACAAGCAAAAGGTAGGCATCGAAGCAGTGGCAAGCAAAAGAGCGAGCAAACTAGCATAGCAAAGATAGTAGTGATTTCGAGGGTATGATCATCTTGCCTGCACAGTTGTCAGAGTTGACTGGATCCTCACAAGCAAACTCAACGGGCTCCTCGGTAGCAAACTCGTCTCCCGGCTCTACCCAACAAGACAAACAAGCAACAAGGATACAATCAACCACGGGCAAGACCAAGCAATATGATGAAATGACGATATGCTATGCGGGATGCGATGCGGGATGCAAAATGCAAGATA
This sequence comes from Triticum aestivum, assembly GCF_018294505.1. Lineage (NCBI taxonomy): Eukaryota > Viridiplantae > Streptophyta > Magnoliopsida > Poales > Poaceae > Triticum > Triticum aestivum. The sequence goes on from NC_057803.1 coordinate 39,438,411, forward strand.
TGACAGGAAATGCATGAACCTGGCATCAACTTGGAAAACCAAGTGTGCCACTGGATAGAGGGGATGAAATCGCTTGAAAACGATATAAAGATCATAGGAATCGGAGCTATGGTTTGGAAATGGCAAGCGTTTTAAGATATGACACCGGTCTGCGATTTACAGCAAGTAGGCATCTAAATGCAACGAAAAGAACATGCTACAGCCACCAAACATGAAAACAAAATATATGGCAGTGATGTACACAAGATGGTTGACAAAACACTAGCACTGAGCCATAGGCAAATTCATCCATTAAGAGGTTCAAACAAGCATGGCTAAAACGCAAATGCAAAACAGATTTCAGACTTAGTGAAATTAACACTAGTCTGAAATTTCAGATCACGAAGCCCTCTTCGAAGCAGCAAACAACATGATAGAAAACCTGAACATGACAAGTAAGAACATGGCATGGAGCTACTCAACAAGCTTAACAAAACACCCAAAGTGACCTGGGGCCAAAAGGGTTCACAAAATACTCTACCGAGCTCACGAACATCGCTCGAACACAATCAGTTTTTAGACTTAGAGAAAACTGAGACATGCTGAAATTTAACTCACGAAGGCATGTAAACGAGCTCGATGCACTCACTACGGTGCAAGTCATGGCAAGGAAATCATATCACCAGCAAGAAGGCACAAAGTGCTAGCTACACATGGCAAGAACGAAGGCATAGCATGCATGGAACGTTAACGGTAGCATCGGCGAAATCGCAAACAAGTTGACGATCTGCCCAGATTAACAATGAAGCAAAAGTTGAGCTCGATTGAGTCAACCTAGAGCACTCCACAAATGCAAACAAAGACATGGATGGATAGAGCATAACATAAGTATCAAAACTCCCTTACTGATCATCCTCAAAAGAGGCACGGATCACTAGGAAACAAGCTGGACATATAGCATCATGAACTAAAATATCCCAGACTTAGTGAAAATCACTAAGTCCCTGAAATCTGCATTCTCAGGTACCCTACTTCGCAAGCTTGCACAAGACAACACACACATCCTAAAAATGCATGGGTGGCACCTCTGGAAAGAAGACAAAATGCTTCACAATACATCCCAAAGGGGCACAGGCATATCATGCACGAATTAAATATAGCAAAAATGACAAAAGTGCATGATGAACTAACGGATCTGCAATTTAACTCACGAAGCCTACTTCTAACAGCATTTTGGGTATCAAGATGACCTCAAATGCAAATGATGCAATGGAATGAAATGATGTACATGTCGAGACGAAGATTTTGATATATCATACGCCCAAAACGGGGCTACGGTTGTGGAGATACAAGCAGTCAAAGATAGCACGAAAATTAGGGTTTCGGGGGAGAGAGGTCAACCGAAATATCCCAGATCCAGATCTGGATCGGGCACGGACTCCGAGGCGGCGGCGGGGAACACTGTAGCTGGCCGGACTTGGCCGCCGGAGTCGCGGGAGGAGGCGGCCGGGGCGGATCCGGTGGTCGCCGGGGCGACGAGGGGCGGCGAGGTGGCCGGCGGGGCCGGCCGCGGGCGAGGGCGCGGCCACGGAGGCGCGGGCGCGCGGCGCGGCGGCGGCCGGTGCGGCGGCGGCGACGGCGCCGGTCGCCGGAGGTCGGGGAGGCGGCGGATCCCGGCGGGAGGCGAGTCCCGGGCGGCGGCGGAGCTCACCGGGCCGCGGGGGCCGGATGCGGGCTCCCGGGCCGCGGTGGGAGGCGCGGCGGCGGGGGTGACGTGGCGGCCCCCGAGTGGGCGGGCTGCGGCGGCGGACGCTGTCCGGCCGGGGGCGGACACGTCCGTCGGCGCGGATCTGACGGGGATCTGTTTTTTTTTTAGGGTTTCGGGGAAAGGGAGAGATCCGAAAACGGAGGGGTGTATATATAGGCATAGAGGGAGCTAGGAGAGTCCAAATGAGGTGCGGTTTTCGCCCACACGATCGTGATCGAACGCTCTAGGACATGGAGCAGAGTTTGGTGGGTTTTGGGCCAAATTTGGGGGGTGTTGGGCTGCAACACACACGAGGCCTTTTCGGTCCCTCGGTTAACCGTTGGAGTATCAAACGAAGTCCAAATGACCCGAAACTTGACAGGCGGTCTACCGGTAGTAAACCAAGGCCGCTTGGCAAGTCTCGGACCAATCCGGAAATGTTTAATCCCCACACGAGAAAGAAAGGTAGAAATGACCACCGGAGGAGAACGAAACGCCGGAATGCAAAACGGACAACGGGGAAAATGCTCGAATGCATGAGATGAACATGTATGCAAATGCAATGCACGTGATGACCTGATATGAGATGCATGAAAACGAAAACAACACACACGAAGACAAAGACCCAACCCGAGAAATAAATATAACTTAGCGCCGGAGACGGCAAGAGTTGGATACAAATATGGAAAGTTACATCTGGGGCGTTACATGATAATGCCATAATCAGATTCTTTGGATTTTTCTGATCATTTTTCATATATAAATTATTTGATTTGGAGCTACGGTTGTTTTTCTACGATTTTTAGAAGTTTAGGATATTTTCTGAAATAAATAAATCATTTCTGATTTATTTAAAATCTAGAAAATAGATTACTGTGTCAACATGACATCAGGGTGACATCAGCAGGTCAACACACTAGGTCCAGGTCAAACCTGACTCGTGGGACCCGCACGTCAGTGTAATAGGGCAGGGACAGAGGCTGACTGGTGGGTCCGGGTCAACGATGACGTGGCATGGTCAAACTGACATGTGGGGCCGACTATATTAATCTAAACTTAACAGGGAATAAAACCCGGGGTTAATTAAGACATGGGGCACATAGTCAGTGAGAGAGGGGGTTCGTTAGTGGCGTCATTAGCCACTAATGACGGCGCCACGTCGGCATGGCCGGAGTTAAACCGCCAGCGACCTTCCTGCGCGGCGAAGTCCACACGGGACGGCGCTACAGGAGGCGGCTGAGCGAGAGAAGAGCACAGGGAGGAGGCCCTTGCTCGCGCGCATCCAGCGGAGTAGGTGGGAGGTCGCGGGGTGGTCGGAGCTCGCCGGAAGTGGGCTCGCGGCGGCGCTGGAGTTCGGGTGAGTGCGGGGTTGGCGCTGTGGTGCACGGGAGGGTGAGTTAGCGTGTGAGTTAGGCTCCTGGTGGCTTCCTGAGCGCGGTGACGAGCTCCGAATCGAGCTCAAGCGACTGCAGTGACGGCGGCGACATGGCCGGCGGCAGGAGTTATCGGCTCCGATGGTTGTGGTGATTAGAGGACGCGGACGGGCGCGGGGAGAGAAGGGAAAGGGGCAGGTGCTCACTGGGAGTCACAGGAGCTGGTCGTCGGGCTCGGGGGCGACTTGACGGCGATGGATCGACGACGAAGAACGGCGTCAACCGGGGTTGAAGACGGAGGCGAAGACGGCGTTCGGCGGTGTTTGGAGTCGCGTGAGTCAACAGAGAGGCGTTGGAGACGGTGGCGGAGCTCCTGGGCATGTCGGAGAAGCGAGGGGGTGGCTCTGGGCACGGTGGCAGAGAACGGCGGCGGCTGTCGCTCTCGGGTGAGCTCGGGGAAGAGGCTAGAGAGCAAAGGTGAGAGCAGAGAGTGAGGGAAGAGGCAGAGGGGGCTGCGGGGCGTCTCCACACGCGGGATTAGGGAGAAGGATGGGCCTCCAGCGCGAAGCAGGAGGTGGTCGTAGCTGTGCGTGCATCGACACGCACCTGCTCCTACTGGCAGGAGGAAGACAACGCGGTGAGGGTAGGTGGGCTGGACCAGGTAGGTGGGCCGCCAGGTGGGTGCGGGTAAGAGGCCCGGTGGCCTTTCATTTTTCTTTTGTTTCTGTTTTTCTATTCTATTTTTCTGTTTTGTTTTGTTTTGCCACTGTTTAAACTCAAAACAAATTCAAATCAGTGCCAAAACTTTCTGTAAATACCTATGTGGCTTATATGGACTTTTCCAAGTGCACACAAATATTTCTGATACATTTGAAAATATATTCTATATATTAGGAATATAAATTCAAATTCAAATACAATGTGATTTAATTTCAGTGCCCAAAATGTTCCTTAAAAATGTTCAATATTTTTGGTTTGGATCCAAAGCCTTGCCAAAATTAGCAAACATTGATGAAGGGTACTTTGGTTCATTGAAAGCATTTTTACTAGACCTAATTGAATTTCAAAGTGCTAGGGTTTGATCAATCCCCATTTCAAATTCAAATATAATTTAAACATGATGCAACAAGATGCAAAACACCAGGCAGTACCAGAAGCTAGGGATGTGACAGTACGTTACTTGACCGAGATTCGATCGTCGGTATCCCAATACCTCGTTCAATCTTGTTACCGGCAAGTCACTTTACTCATACCGTAATGCATGATCCCGTGACCAAACACTTGGTCACATTGAGCTCATTGTGATGATGCATTACCAAGTGGATCCACAGATACCTCTCCGTCATACGGAGTGACAAATCCCAGTCTCGATCCGTGTCAACCCAACAGATACTTTCGGGGATACCTGTAGTATACCTTTATAGTCACCCAGTTACGTTGTGACGTTTGGTACACCCAAAGCACTCCTACGGCATCCGGGAGTTACACGATCTCATGGACTAAGGAAATGATACTTGACATTGGAAAAGCTCTAGCAAACGAACTACACGATCTTGTGCTATGCTTAGGATTGGGTCTTGTCCCTCACATCATTCTCCTACTAATGTGATCCCGTTATCAATGACATCCAATGTCCATAGTCAGGAAACCATGACTATCTGTTGATCAACGAGCTAGTTAACTAGAGGCTCACTAGGGACATGTTATGGTCGGCGTATTCACACATGTATTATGATTTCCGGATAACACAATTATAGCATGAATAATAGATAATTATCATGAACAAGGAAATATAATAATAATCATTTTATTATTGCCTCTAGGGCATATTTCCAACAGTCTCCCACTTGCACTAGAGTCAATAATCTAGTTACATTGTGATGAATCGAACACCCATAGAGTTCTGGTGTTGATCATGTTTTGCTCGCGGAAGAGGTTTAGTCAACGGATCTGCGACATTCAGATTCGTATGTACTTTGCAAATATCTATGTCTCCATCTTGAACATTTTCACGAATGGAGTTGAAGCGACGCTTGATGTGCCTGGTCTTCTTGTGAAACCTGGGCTCCTTGGCAAGGGCAATAGCTCCAGTGTTGTCACAGAAGAGAGTGATCGGCCCTGGCGCATTGGGTATGACTCCTAGGTCGGTGATGAACTCCTTCATCCAGATTGCTTCATGCGCTGCCTCCGAGGCTGCCATGTACTCCGCTTCACATGTAGATCCCTCCACGACGCTTTGCTTGCAACTGCACCAGCTTACTGCCCCACCATTCAAAATATACACGTATCCGGTTTGTGACTTAGAGTCATCCAAATCTGTGTCGAAGCTAGCGTTGACGTAACCCTTTACGACGAGCTCCTCGTCACCTCCATATACGAGAAACATATCCTTAGTACTTTTCAGGTACTTCAGGATGTTCTTGACCGTTGTCCAGTGTTCCATGCCGGGATTACTTTGGTACCTTCCTACCAAACTTATGGCAAGGTTTACATCAGGTCTGGTACACAGCAAGGCATACATGATAGACCCTATGGCTGAGGCATAGGGGACGACACTCATCTTTTCTCTATCTTTGTCGGAGTAATGGGCCACGGGTAGGCCAACCTGAGCCCCACGACCTTTCAAGACATCGGGGCAGGCTGCGCCCCTCAGGACCACAGGGCGAAGAGCCGCCTCCTGGGGAGTCTACGGCAAGGCGACCAACTGCCCGCTCACGGCCGAGTCCCAGGGACGACTTCCAGAGAAGCCAGCTTTGGGGAGTCGGCCGGCGACTCCAACAAACCGAGACCTCATCGAGGGGGACAGGGCAGGGGCGTGGCTATAATGAAGCCCACTCCCCGCCCCTTACCAAGTACAGGCATGGCTACAGCGCGCCGTACTTGGGAAGATCTCACCACGGCATGGCACTGTTGCCCAGCCGGCCCTGACATCAGCACCACTGTACCTGGTCCTGCGCCCATGACGGCTTGTTTGTACGGCCTGGAGGCAGCAGGGCCCACCAGCCAGCGAGACCTCAGGAGACGGCGGGAGCACCGACAGTCAGACCCAACAGGAGTCGGCCCGGGGGAGTCGGCCGAGCCCTCCCCCGGGCCCACGCGCCATTAATCAAGAAGAGATGGGGAGTGGCCATAGTGATCGCCCGCCAGGCGGCGGGGCTGTTGCCACGACCCCATGACCAAGCTTGCATCATCAGGAGCATGGCTACAGTGATCAGCAGCCGGCAAGACCCGCCCGCGGCGGACACGGCCTGTCGGCTCTGTACCAGACCAGTCGGCGGGGCCCATCAGTCGGCGGGCCCTAGCAATCGGCGGAGAAGTCGGAGGTTGGAGACACTGACTGCTGGGCCCGCGCCCAGTCACATTACCATTGTACCCCTGGGGGTAGGCCTATATAAACCCCCTAGGGCACCCATGCAAAGGGTTGGATCCCAGTAGTTCTATACCTCACCAGATAGAGGGAGAGAGCTAGCCTTGCCCTCTCCTACCACCATACACAGCTCAAGGAGCAACCGTGTAAACACTTGACATAGTGATCATGCGAAGACCCCGCAGAGCAGCAGTAGGGGTATTATCTCCCCGGAGAGCGCCGAAGCTGGGTAAGATTCGCCGGCGTGCATGTCTTCGCCTCATCCCGTTTCCAGTCACCAGCGACGTTCTACTCGCCCACACCATGATAAGCCATCCGTTGGCATATGTCGCACCAAACCCCCGACATTTGGCGCCCACCGTGGGGCATGGTGCACCGCCGTCCGGAGATCTGTTCTGGACGGGAACCCTTTTCCTCCCTGGCGAGCGCAGCCAGCCAGGCACGCCAGACGAAGTTTGCATCGACGTGCTGCGTGGCATGGAGATCGCCTGCGCAGGCAGCTCCTTGGCCGAACTTGTCGGTGAGGTCCGCCTCTCCGACGAACCTGTGTCCGACGCAGGCGTAGGCGGCCCCGAAAACCTCCTCGCGGGCCTCCTCAATCAACTCCACGTTTCCGGCGAGCCTGCCGTAGACTTGGAGTCCGTAGGCTCCACCGACCCGATGCTGGTCGACTCCGACACCGCGTCGGTCGATGCTTTCCCCTCCAACATGGTGGTCTACGACGAACCTCTCCCCCACGCGGAGAGCGACGGGAGCACCATCACTGAGGTGCTGGTCATCAGTCATGACGAGTTCGCTGGTGGAAGGGCGCCCGACTCACTCTGCGCGGCGCTGCAAGACCTAGTTGCGCCCATTCCAGAAGATGCTGACGCAGAGACGTTAGAAGCGCGCCGCCTTCAGCTTGTTGAAGGCGCGAAGAAGCTAGCCAGCATGAGATGCTTGTCAGAAGCTTACCAGCGGGAGATGGATCGGGCTGTTGGTGGCTCGCCGGCTCTAGCAGGGCCCGGCCGCCTTGGCGCGGTTCAGTAGCGCGACGTAGCCATCGCCAGCCTGTTTGGGGCTAGCCGCCCCGTGTACGCCACGCCAGTGGAGAACATCCGAGCCGCCCAGGCAGCGGCGGATGAGCTGGACAATTTCGAGGGCGAAGAGCGCCGCCTCATGATGGAGCGAGTCCAGCGGCTCCTCGACGCGGCCGCCGCGCAGAACAAGGCCGTGTGCCGCACGGAGGCGCCGCAGCGGCCAAACGACGACCCGCACTGAGATCAAGGCGCGACGTCTCGGACGCCGACTAGCGGCACCCGAGGAAGGAAGGACAAGGAGCCGGCTGTCAGCCACAGTCAGACTCAGATTACCATAGAGCGCGACCGAGACGGCCGCCCGAGAGCAGTGGAACAACGGGACGACTGTCTGCCTCCCCCTCCCCGCAAGGAGAGGCGGGTCTCCCCGCCGCCTGTTGACCATCCGACTCTCGGTGACCGCCTTGGCCACCGAGAGGGAGTTGGGGAGAATGACGCCCGCCACCGGATCGACCGACTTCACCGGTCCCTGGCGCTGGAAGAAGAAGACGAGCTGGGTCCGCCTTGTTTCGGGTCCCGCATTCGGGATGAGCCCTTTCCCAGAGGGTTCACGCTCCCAAGAGACACGCCCAAGTATACCGGCTCCGTGAAGCCGGAAGACTGGCTAGTCGACTACTCCACGCCTGTCAGCATAGCAAATGGCAACAAGCGTGTCGTCATAAAGTACGTTCCACTCATGCTCCAGGGCACGGCCTGGACATGGCTGAACAGCCTAAAGCCCCGCAGCATCAACAGCTAGGTCGACTTCACCAAAGCATTCGTTCGCAACTTCACCAGCACGTACAAGCGTCCTCCCAAGCCTCGCCAGCTCTCCCTATGTGTGCAAGGTCCTGATGAGTCGACTCGCGACTACCTCATGCGTTGGGCTGAACTCCGGAACTCCTGCGAGGGCGTGCACGAGGTGCAGGCCATCGAGTACTTCACAGCCGGGTGCCGAGAAGGCACCCTCCTCAAGCACAAGCTCCTATGCGACGAGCCAGAAACCCTTGATGAGCTACTGATCATAGCGGACAAGTACGCTACGGCCGACTCCTCCATGAAGACAGAAATTCAAATCAACACGACTGGCAAAGTAGCTCCTCAGGCTCCAAGAACTCCGGCAGCAGACGCCAGCCGGCGACAATAGCAGGGTGACCACAAGCGCAAGGCCCCGCAGCCGGCTTCCAGCAGCCGGCAGGTCGCGACAGTCGAAGCCCAGCAGCCAGAAGAGCAACCTCCGCCCAAGCGACAAAAAGGCGGCAAGCCGAACTGGTTGCTGGCCTTCTCCTATGAGCAGACCTTGGATGGACCTTGCAAGTTCCACAGCGGCGCGAAGCCACCGAATCACACCACCCGGAAGTGCCACTGGCTCACCAGGATCGCCAAGGGAGACGGCCTCCTGCCACCCCCGCCTGCTGGGCAGCCGCCTCCGCCTCCGCCCCAGCAGCCGGCAGTCAGGCCAGTCGGCGCAGTACAAGACGAGTACCCTGAAGAGCACGGAGCCTACATGGTGTTCACCAGTGTGGCTGACATCGACGCAGCAGGCGGCTGCAGCAACAAGAGGTGAACACGGTAGCCTCAGAGACGCCAGAGTTCATGCACTGGTCAGAGAGGCCAATCAGCTGGAGCAGGGCTGACCACCCAGAAGTGATGCCGAGTCCGGGCTCCTACGCATTGGTCCTGGACGCCACCTTTGCCACGGACAAACGGGCCGCGTGTTTCTCGCGAGTTTTGATAGATGGGGGCAGCAGCATCAACATCCTGTACAAGGACACCATGGAGAAGTTAGGAATCAAGCAGAGACAGCTTCAGAACAGCCGGACTGTGTTCCACGGCATTGTTCCTGGGCTTTCCTGTTCACCAATCGGCAAGATCCTAATTGACATCCTCTTTGGGGACAAAGATCACTTCCAAAGAGTCTGTTTGGTTTGAGGTGGTGGACCTTGAGAGCCCATACCATGCGCTACTTGGCCGGCCCGCCTTGGCCAAGTTCATAGCGGTCCCCCACTACGCCTACCTCAAGATGAAGATGCCCAGTTCTAGGGGAATTCTGACTGTGGCCGGCGACTACTGGAAGTCGTCCGCTTGCGCGGACGAGAGCAGTCGGCTGGCCGAGTCCCTGGTGATCGCGGCCGAGAAGCGACTCCTTGAGCGAGCTGTGGCGATGGTCGGCAAACAGCCAAAGATATCGCCCGACCCGTAGGAGTCAGAAGCCGAAGGTTCGTTCAAGCCGGCTAAAGAGACAAAGAAGATACCCTTGGATCCGGAACACCCAGAGAGGTACGCCGTCGTAGGTGCAAACCTCGACAGCAAATAGGAAGGCGAGCTCGTCGATTTCCTCCATGAGAATCAGGACATCTTCGCATGGTCTCCCAAACACATGCCAGGTGTGCCAACGGAATTCGCCGAGCACAAGTTACACGTTCGATCTGATGCAAAGCCGGTCAGGCAGCCCCTATGCCGCTTATCAGAAGAGAAGAGAAGAGTTGTCGGAGAAGAGATAGCCCAACTCCTAGCAGCCGGCTTCATTATGGAAGTTTTCTTCCCGGAGTGGCTGGCAAATCCAGTCCTGGTGCTAAAGAAGAACAAGCAATGGCGAATGTGTATTGACTACACGAGCCTCAACAAGGCATGCCCCAAGGACCCGTTTGCTCTGCCGAGAATTGATCAGGTGATAGACTCCACAGCCGGATGCGAGTTGTTGAGTTTCTTGGATGCGTACTCAGGATATCATCAGATCAAGCTGAACCCGGCTGATAGATTGAAGACCGCCTTCATCACGCTGTTTGGAGCATTCTGCTACTTCACCATGACGTTCGGCTTGAGGAATGCCGGCGCCACCTTTCAGCGTTGCATGCAGAAGTGCCTCCTCAAGAAGCTCGGTAGGAACGCCCACGTTTACATGGACGACATGGTGGTGAAGACGGAAAAGCGAGGAACATTGCTGGAAGACCTCAAGGAGACCTTTGAGAACCTGCGCCGGTTCCAGATCAAGCTCAACCCCGAGAAGTGTGTCTTCGGAGTACCAGCCGGCCAGCTGCTAGGTTTCCTGGTCTCTGAACGCGGCATAGAATGCAACCCAGTAAAAATCAAGGCCATCGAGAGAATGGAGGTACCTAGCCGACTGATGGATGTGCAGAAGTTCACCGGCTGCTTGGTGTCCATGAGCCGATTCATCAGTCGGCAGGGCGAGAAAGCTCTCCCCTTATACCAACTCATGAAGAAGACCACTTTTTTCGAGTGGAACCATAAGGCGGACGAAGCTTTCCACCAGTTGAAGAACATGATGACTACTCCACCCGTCCTGGCGGCTCCGACTCCCAAGGAACCTATGCTCCTGTACATCGCTGCCACCAGCCAAGTAGTCAGCATAGTCATTGTAGTAGAGCGCAAGGAGGAAGGTAAGGCGCTACCTGTCCAGAGACCAGTATATTACCTGAGCGAGGTACTGTCGACCTCCAAGCAGAACTACCCCCACTACCAGAAGATGTGCTATGGCGTCCACTTTGCTGCCAAGAAATTGAAGCCTTACTTTCAAGAACATCCAATCACGGTGGTTTGCACGGCTCACTTGCCGAGATCATCGGCAGCCGTGATGCCTCTGGTCGAGTGGCCAAGTGGGCCATAGAGCTGGCTCCTTACACCATCTACTACCAGCCCCGCACCGCTATCAAATCACAAGCACTGGCCGACTTCCTCGTCGACTGGGCCGAGACCCAGTGCCTGCCTCCAGCACCTGACTCCACCCATTGGCGGATGCACTTCGACGGCTCCAAGATGCGCACCGGCTTGGGAGCCAGCGTCATCCTCACCTCTCCCAAAGGCAACAAGCTCAAATATGCACTGCAAATCCATTTTGCCGCCTCCAACAATGTGGCCGAGTACGAGGCACTCATTTACGGGCTCCGGCTTGCCAAAGAACTTGGCATCCACCGGATCTTGTGTTATGGCGACTCGGACTTAGTGGTCCAGCAGTCGTCTGGCGACTAGGATGCCAAAGATGCAAACATGGCGAGCTACCGTTTCCTCGTGCAGCAACTCAGCGGGTATTTCGAAGGGTGTGAGTTCCTCCATGTGCCAAGAAACGACAACGACCAAGCAGACGCCTTGGCACGAATCGGCTCTACCCGCCAAGCAATACCATCTGGCGTCGCCCTTCAACGCCTCCTCAAGCCGTCTGTCAAGCCTTCACCAGAATCAAACTCCATCTTTGTGCCGGCTCCTCCCGAAGACGGCGGACCCGACTCCAGAGTTCCGGCAGTCGGAACGGGGACTTTGGCGGGCGACTCCAAAGCTACCACAATCGAGCCTAGCCCGGGGACTGCGGTGACGGACTTGAAGATTCCAGAACTCGGCCCAAGGACCGAGCCAGTCGCCTGGGGACTTCATCAGCCCAACAAGCGGTTGTTGACTCCAGCCCGCCGCCTCCCAGCCCAGCCGCCCTCGTCCAAGTCGCAGTTCTGATAGTCGACGAAATAGCAGCACCCTCAATCCTCAAATTTCTGGTGAACAAAGAGCTACCAACTGATGAGACCTCAGCTCGGCAAGTACAACATCGGGCAGCAGCCTATACCATAATCAACAGAGAGCTGGTCAGGCGCAATGTCACTGGTGTCTACCAGCGCTGCGTAGAGCCAGAGCAAGGCCAGGCGATCCTCAAAGACATCCATCAAGGCGAATGTGGCCACCATGCGGCTTCAAGAGCACTCGTCGCCAAAGCTTTTCGACACGGTTTCTTTTGGCCGACTACCTTGGAAGAGGCCAAGGAGTTGGTCCAAAAATGCAAAGGGTGTCAGAAGTTCAGCTCCAAGCCGCACCAGCCGGCTTTCGCGCTCAAGACCATCCCCATTGCTTGGCCTTTCGTTGTTTGGGGCCTAGACATGGTGGGACCATTCAAAACAGCACGAGGTGGTCTAACTCACCTACTTGTCGTAGTGGACAAGTTCACCAAGTGGGTGGAAGTAAAGCCAATTAAGAAACTGAACGGTCCGACTGCCATGACCTTCATCACCGATATCACAATTCAGTACGGCATACCACACAGCATCATCACCGACAACGGCACAAATTTTGCCAAAGGCGCCTTGGCCCGTTTCTGCGCAACACAGGGCATCCGACTGGACCTAGCGTCCGTCGCCCACCCACAGTCAAACGGCCAAGTGGAGTGAGCAAATGGCCTCAACCTGTCCGGCATCAAGCCTCGGTTGATCGAGCCTCTGGAGCGCTCGGCTGGCTGCTGGCTCGACGAGCTGCCAGCCGTCCTCTGGAGTCTGCACACGACTCCAAACAAGTCAACCGGCTTCACGCCCTTCTTCCTCGTCTACGGTGCCGAAGCCGTCATCCCAACGGACATAGAGTTCGACTCCCCACGAGTCGCCATGTACACCAAGGAGGAAGCAGAAGAAGCACGACAAGACGGTGTCGATCTGCTGGAAGAGGGCCGGCTGTGGGCACTTAGCTGGTCCAGCATCTACCAGCAGAGCCTGCGCTGATACCACAACAGGAAGGTCAGGCCAAGATCTTTCCAAGAAGGCGACCTTGTACTCCGGCTGACCCAGCGAACAGCCGGCCAGCACAAGTTGTCGCTGCCTTGGGAAGGCCCTTTCATCATCAGCAAAGTACTAGGCAACGACTCCTACTACCTGATCGACGCTCAGAAGCCCCGAGCACGCAAGAGGGACGACTCCGGCAAGGAGACAGAGCGGCCATGGAATGCAAATCTTCTCCGAAGATTTTACAGTTGATGCAGTATGTACCACGCTACCCTTTGTAAAGTACCAAGACTTCAGGCCCCCCCGAGACGAGCTCGGGGACTGCCCTCTTTTGTCTATATGATAAAAATTATGCCTACAAGTATGTTACTCTTTGTCATGCCGCTAGGCACCGGGCTCGACAAGTCGGCCCGGGGACTTGCCGCCTTGCACTATGAAATGCTTCCTGCAGCCGGACAAGTAGTGTGTAACATCTAAGCCGTCTTCTGTCAGAAGCCGCAGCTCGCAGAGCGACTGTACGGTGGGCAGAGGTAAGGTAGAATGGGTGATCGCACAAAAAATGGCTAGGGACTCAAAGCGTAAAACATAGCTCAAGACGGCTTCCAAGCCCTTCTCGCAAACTGACTCTCGGACAGTCGGATTATCGTTTTCTATCCAACTTGCTCAAACAATCTTAAAATCGGCTAAGTACTTGCTTTCCCAAAGTAGCCTAGCACTTGATCCAGCAACAGTCTGCAGAGCGGCTGTCCGATTGGCAAGGCAGGCAATTAGGAGAAAGCGGCAAAGGAAACAGCCAAAAGAACAATGAGCAAGAAAAGATAGACATATATATATAACACAGGCCCATGGCCGAATTGTCAAGCAGAGGTTCAAAATACACGTCGCGGGTGGAATTGTGCGAATTAACAAGTTCTTCAAAAGACTACTGAAGCAGATAAAACAAAAGACACAGCGGCAGCTTAGGAGGCGGCAAACGGAGTCAGGGGGTCGGAGGAGGCGCCAGCATCAGTCATCGGGGCGGTCGGCCGGCTAGTCTCAGCTTGATCACCTCCGGCAGCAGTCGGATCGGTCGCACGCGGCTCGTTGCTGAAGGCGCGATCGGGCTAAGGCTGGTCGTCTGCTCCGTCTTCTGGTGCCTCCGCCTCGCCCTCATCCTCCGCCTCGTCCTCCTCCTCGACGCTGGAGCCGATCACCTCCGCCGAGTCTTCGCCGTAGTCTGGGTTCATCCCAAACCACTCCGGCGGGACCTCCTCGCCGTCTTCAGACCGCTCGGGGACAAAGATGCTCGTGTCGGTGTACTCGGCGATCGCCGCAGCACGCTTGACGAGGGCGTCTTCCGCAGCCGCCAGCTCCGGCTGGGCCTCCAACCGAAGCGTGGCCAACCGGTCTAGATCCAGCCCCGGGTACCACGCCTTGACGAACTCCAAGGCCGGCGCGCTCCAGCCCGGGCCGAAGAGCCCTTCCAGGCCTCGAGGCGACCAGCCGCGACCTCCAACCAGTTGGCCGTCAGGCTGGGGGTGCGCGGAGCCTGCATATCCGGCCAAAGGGCGGAGATCACCTGGGCGCCGACGCGCTGAAGCCGGCGCAGCATCCGGTGAGCCGGCCGGAGGCGAGCCTCTATACTCAAGATGTGCTCATCAAGAGTTCGGGGGCCATCGGCGGCGATCTCTGCGCCCTCCTCCCTCCGACTTTCACGATCGGCCTCGATGGCTTGGATAGCGGCCTGAGACTGCCGAGGGAAGAAGTCTGCAAAAGACACGAAGAAACAAAAAAGCGAGTCAAAAACCAGGAGTCGGCACGACCTAGGTTGGCGGCTCAACGAAAGAAAACAAAGAGACTCACCATCAACGATGTCTTCGATCTCATGGAAGCCGGAGGACAGCATCGCCTCCTTGTCAGACCAGGAAGAGCGCTCGCTCGCGAACTCGGCCAGGAGGGCGGCCTCCGTATCCTCCGCCTCCCTCTGTGACTTCGCGAGCAGCCCCTTCTGCTCTACCAACTGAGTGGTCAGCAGATCGCGCTCCGCGGCGAGCTTGCCGCACTCCTCCCCTTTGGCGAGCAGGGCGGAGTTGGCTTCGCTCAACTGCTGTTGAAGAGCAGCGTTGGCCCCTGAAGTAAAGAAAGAAAGACAACAGTCGTCAATAAAGTAGGTCGTCAGGGAGATCCGGCCCGACTGCTCAGCAGTCGGCCCGAATCTCGGGGACTACAGCCCACGGGTGCGCTAGCGCGCCCCCGCAGAGAAGAGAAAAAGGAGAAGGACTTACTCCGGCTCTCCGCCAAGTCGGCGGTCCGCTTGCCCAACTCTTCAACATTACGGTTGAAGGCGGTGACGCGGAGGTTGTGGTAGTCCTGCAACAAGCATTTCAGACAAAGTTAGTACCCAGAAGTTCATCAAATTGGAGTTACAGACCGCCTGCTCAGCAGCCGACCCGAAACTCGGGGACTACACCCAGTGGGTGCGCTGGCGCGCCCCCACAGAGAGGAACAAGAAAAATAAAGGCCCAAAGAAAAGACATACTCGGACGGCCGCCCGCGACGCCAGGAACACCTTGGTGCAGCTCTGGAGGGTGTCGCCCTCAGTGCGGAGCTTCGCCTGGACGTCCAGGAGCGCCCGGTTCAGCGGCCCTGTGCCGCCACCCCGCACACACCCAACAGGTGCGGCGCTCGTCGCCTCGGCGTCTGGAGCCGCGGAGCTGGCGGTGCCGGCCTCCAGGGGGCGGGGTGCCGAAGTCGCCTTCTCCAGACGACGGCGCGCTGGCGAGCCGACCTGGAGGAGTAGCCTCGCCACGGCCTCTTCTTCGGTCGGCGGCACCGGAGGGTCCGCTGGATGCTCGCCTCGCACGCCTTCAGACGGTGGCGGAGGCGGCGGCGGAACATTCGCGCCCGGAGTAGAGGGCTCGCCGCCTTCCCTCTCCTCGACGAGGTTCTCCCCGCTGGCTCCTCCAGTCTGCCCCGTGAACTCCGGCGGCAGCAGCGCAGAGTTCAGCGGGGTAACAAGCAAGGCCACCTGGCGGCGTGCGGCTTCCTCAGCCTGCTGCTTCGCCGCGGCGGCGGCTTTGGCCTCCGCTAGTTTTTTCTTGGCAGAGGCCTCCGCCCTGTCGACCACCGCCTTCTCCAGGCGGAGGGCTTCTTCTTCATTGCGCTTCTCCTGTGCATTCCGCTCCATCGCCTCCTGGAGGTCGGCAGCGGGGTCTATCCGCCGAGTGGTGGCGGGCGTCCCCGCTGACCCCATGACGGAGGCGGCGGTGACCCGCTCAAGAGAGAGGGGAGCCCTGAAGAAAGAAGGGCGAGCAAAGACTCAGACAAAACACGAAGAAAGAATAAAC
Organism: Triticum aestivum; assembly: GCF_018294505.1. Taxonomy (NCBI): domain Eukaryota; kingdom Viridiplantae; phylum Streptophyta; class Magnoliopsida; order Poales; family Poaceae; genus Triticum; species Triticum aestivum. The sequence goes on from NC_057803.1 coordinate 39,454,750, forward strand.
TTTGAAGTCAGAATACTCACGCAGAGACCAACGGCGGCTTCTTCACTTCCTTACGGAAGCGGATGGCCTTCGCGGCTGCCTCGTCCTGCCGGGTCGCCGCAGCCGAGCCCTTGGGCTTCTTCAGTCGGCTGCCAAACAAAGTCGGTGCAGCCCGGCGCTTCTTCCCGCCGCCTGGAGCACCCGATGCGGCAGAAGAGCCCGTGCCCGGCTGGCTGGCTCCTGGCCGATGGTGAGGGGCGACTCCTCCCTCGGCATCGTCTTCAGGCCAGTCGGCGAAGGTAGCCAAGGGCCTGAAGTCACCTGTCGTCCCTCCTCCTCCCTCAGCGTCGTCTTCCAGAGCCGCCGCCCCCAGATCGGGGTCGTCAACGTCACTCTCCGCTCGATCGGCGGCGAACTCACGGGCCGGCCCCGAGGTGCCGGCTGGTGGGTGAAGAAGGGGATTCTAACCAAAAAGCAGACTGATTAGAACAAGACTCGGCAAGAAGAAGACAGTCTAAAGAAAAGAAAGGCGACTCACCACGGGCGGAGGGTTGCCGCGGGAGTATGACTCCTTGCCGAATCGCCAGTCCTCCGGGAGCCTGCTGTCCGAGAGGCAGTTCACCATCAGGGCCACCTCTTCGTGAGGCATGTCCTTGGTGCACATCCGACTCGGGTCGCGGCCCCCGCTCATCTGGCATATTAGGTGAGGGCGGCCTTGGAGTGGGAGAACTCGGCGCAAGACGAAGGCGGCCAGCAGGTCCGGGCCGGTCAGACCCTCCGACTGCGTTAGCACTCGGAGTCGCATGATGGCGCCGACTCCCGTAGGCGTCAGCGACCTGGCCCGGTACGACCAGTTGGGCAGTCTGCCAGCCAGCGGGCCGGCTTCGAAAGCCGGCAGATTAACCCAGTCGCCCCTCGTGGCGACGTTCCTGACATAGAAGTAGGACCGCTGCCACATCTTCACCGACTTCAGCAGCGAGATGGAGGGGAAGTGGTTGTCGGCTCCTGTCCTTTGCACGGCGACGAAGGCGCCGCACTGAGCCGGCACGCCCGCGGCCTGGGTGCCGAGCTTGGAGAAGAAGAACTCCCCCCAAAGCTCGAGGGTGGGGAGGACTCCAAGGAAGCCCTCGCACAGAGCCATGAAGGCGGACAGCAGCACCACTGTGTTGGGGGTGAGGTGGTGCGGCTGGAGTCCGTAAAACTCCATGAACGACCAGAAGAAGCTGCTCGCCGGCAGCCCCAGCCCGTGCAGGCAATGCGAGCGGAAGATGACCCGCTCGCCCTCCCGCAGGGCGGGGAAAATCTCCCCCTCCGGCGCGAGACGCACCTGCACGCGATCCTCGCCAGGAAGCCGACGGGTCCGGCGGAGGAACTCGATATGGTCTTCATGGACCTCGGAGCCGTCCCAGGTGCCGGAGTGCACTGGGGGAGGCGCGGCCGCGGAGGAAGAGCTCATCGCGAAGCTGTCGCCGCGGCGTTCGCCGGAGCTTGGGCGTGCGGCAAGGCGAAGAAGAGAAGAGGAAGCAGGAGAGTGAGGAGCTGCGAGGAGGAAGAAGCGAGGGGTACTGGGAAGAGGGGCGCGCGTGCCCCCTCTTCCCCCTACTTATAGTCCTATGGGTTGCGAAGCCGAGGGGGCGGACGTGGGGATTTACTGCGCCCGCAGCCCCACGACCCCCACGATCCACGTAAAGTTACTGCGCGCAGTAACTTCATGGGAATCCCAACCGCCCACCAGGGCCGCAGCGGATCCGCTCGGGCGCCGAGGCACGGTAGTGGCGGGCCCCGCCTATGGGCCTGTCCCGTCGCGTGCGTGGGATGGCAGAACGGTCTGGCCACGTGCCCTCGTGTGACAGGCCAGGAACGGGCGGCGGCCTGGAAGCTTAGCTAGCACGCCACTTGAAATCCCGCCGCGACGTTCGAACTACTGAGCAAGTCAGAATTGAGTGAGTCCGAGTTGGGCGGGTCCGACTCCTTCTAGTCAGCCCGGCGGAAGTCAATCAAGACCATGTGTTGCGCCCGGAAAGAGAAACTGCTGAGGCTTCTCGGCCGATCGTCCGCGGCGCCTCACCAGCTTCAGGGACTACTGTCAGAGTAATGGGCCACGGGTAGGCCAACCCGAGCCCCACGACCTTTCAAGACATTGGGGCAGGCTGCGCCCCTCAAGACCACAGGGCGAACAGCCGCCTCCTGGGGAGTCTACGGCAAGGCGGCCGACTGCCCGCTCACGGCCGAGTCCCAGGAACGACTTCCAGAGAAGCTGGCTTTGGGGAGTCGGCTGGCGACTCCAACAAACCGTGACCTCATCGAGGGGGACGGGGCAGGGGCGTGGCTACAATGAAGCCCACTCCCTGCCCCTTACCAAGGGCAGGCATGGCTACAGCGCGCCGTACTTGGGAAGATCTCCCCGCGGCATGGCACTGTTGCCCAGACGGCCCTGACATCAGCACCACTGTACCTGGTCCTGCGCCCACGACGGCTTGTCTGTACGGTCTGGAGGCAGCAGGGCCTACCAGCTAGCGAGACCTCGGGAGACAGCGGGAGCACCGCCAGTCGTACCCAACGGGAGTCGGCCCGGGGGAGTCGGCCGAGACCTCCCCTGGGCCCACGCGCCATTAATCAAGAAGAGATGGGGAGTGACCACAGTGATTGCCCGCCAGGCGGCGGGGCTGTTGCCACGACCCCATGACCAAGCTTGCATCATCAGGAGCACGGCTACAGTGATCAGCAGCCGGCAAGACCCGCCCGCGGCGGACGCGGCCTGTCGGCTCCGTACCAGACCAGTCGGCGGGGCCCACCAGTCGGCGGGCCCCAGCAGTCGGCGGAGAAGTCGGAGGTTGGAGACACTGACGGCTGGGCCCGTGCCCAGTCACATTACCATTGTACCCCTGGGGGTAGGCCTATATAAACCCCCCAGGGCACCCATGCAAAAGGGTTGGATCCCAGTAGTTCTATACCTCACCAGATAGAGGGAGAGAGCTAGCCTTGCCCTCTCCTACCACCATACACAGCTCAAGGAGCAACCGTGTAAACACTTGACCATAGTGATCATGCGGAGACCCCGCAGAGCAGCAGTAGGGGTATTATCTCCCCGGAGAGCCCCGAAGCTGGGTAAGATTCGCTGGCGTGCATGTCTTCGCCTCATCCCGTTTCCAGGCACCGGCGACGTTCTACTCGCCCCCACCATGATAAGCCATCTGTTGGCATATGTCGCACCAAACCCCTGACAATCTTCTGTCGTGGTCGGACATTGAGCTGAGCTCAATTTCACACCTTGCAACACAGGCAAGAACCCCTTCTTGGACTGATCCATATTGAACTTCTTCAATATCTTATCAAGGTATGTTCTTTGTGAAAGACCTATGAGGCATCTCGATCTATCTCTATAGATCTTGATGCCTAATATGTAAGCAGCTTCTCCAAGGTCCTTCATTGAAAAACACTTATTCAAGTAGGCCTTAATATTGTCCAAAAGTTCTATATCATTTCCCATCAAAAGTATGTCATCCACATATAATATGAGAAATGCTACAGAGCTCCCACTCACTTTCTTGTAAACGCAGGCTTCTCCATAAGTCTGCATAAACCCAAATGCTTTGATCATTTCATTAAAGCGAATGTTCCAACTCCGAGATGCTTGCACCAGCCCATAGATGGAGCGCTGGAGCTTGCTTACCTTGTTAGCATTCTTAGGATTGACAAAACCTTCCAGCCGCATCATATACAATTCTTCCTTAAGAAAGCCGTTAAGGAAAGCCGTTTTGACGTCCATTTGCCATATCTCATAATCATAGTATGCGGCAATTGCTAACATGATTCGGACGGACTTCAGCTTCACTACGGGTGAGAAGGTCTCATCGTAGTCAACCCCTTGAACTTGTCGATAACCCTTAGCGACAAGTTGAGCCTTATAGATGGTAACATTACCATCCGCATCCGTCTTCTTCTTAAAGATCCATTTATTCTCTATCGCTCGCCGATCATCGGGCAAATCTGTCAAAGTCCATACTTTGTTTTCATACATGGATCCTATCTCGGATTGCATGGCTTCAAGCCATTTGTTGGAATTTGGGCCCGCCATTGCTTCTTCATAGTTCGAAGGTTCATCGTTTTCTAACAACATGATTTCCAGGACAGGGTTGCTATACCATTCTGGTGTGGAACGTATCCTTGTGGACCTTCGAAGTTCAGTAGCAACTTGATCCGAAGTACCTTGATCATCATCATTAACTTCCTCTCTAGTTGGTGCAGGCACCACAGGAACATCTTCCTGAGTTGCGCTACTTTCCGGTTCAAGAGGTAGTACTTCATCGAGTTCTACTTTCCTCCCACTTACTTCTCTCGAGAGAAACTCTTTCTCCAGAAAGGACCCGTTCTTGGCAACAAAGATCTTGCCTTCGGATCTGAGGTAGAAGGTATACCCAATGGTTTCCTTAGGGTATCCTATGAAGACACATTTTTCCGACTTGGGTTCGAGCTTTTCAGGTTGAAGTTTCTTGACATAAGCATCGCATCCCCAAACTTTTAGAAACGACAGCTTAGGTTTCTTCCCAAACCATAATTCATACGGTGTCGTCTCAACGGATTTAGACGGTGCCCTATTTAAAGTGAATGTAGCTGTATCTAGAGCGTATCCCTAAAATGATAGCGGTAAATCAGTGAGTGACATCATAGATCGCACCATATCCAATAGAGTGCGATTACGACTTCGGACACACCGTTACGCTGAGGTGTTCCAGGCGGCGTGAGTTGTGAAACGATTCCACATTTCCTTAAGTGCGTACCAAATTCGTGACTTAAATATTCTCCCCCACGATCTGATCGTAAGAATTTTATCTTTTGGTCACGTTGATTATCTACCTCATTCTGAAATTCCTTGAACTTTTCAAAGGTCTCAGACTTGTGTTTCATCAAATAGACATACCCATATCTACTTAAGTCATCAGCGAGAGTGAGAACATAACGATAGCCACCACGAGCCTCAACGCTCATTGGACCGCACACATTAGTATGTATAATTTCCAATAAGTTGGTTGCTCGCTCCATTGTTCCGGAGAACAGAGTCTTGGTCATTTTACCCATGAGGCATGGTTCACATGTGTCAAATGATTCGAAATCAAGAGACTCCAAAAGTCCATCTGTATGGAGCTTGTTCATGCGTTTGACACCGATGTGACCAAGGCGGCAGTGCCACAGATATGTGGGACTATCATTATCAATCTTACATCTTTTGGTATTCACACTATGAATATATGTAACATCACATTCGAGATTCATTAAGAATAAACCATTGACCAGCGGGGCATGACCATAAAACATATCTCTCATATAAATAGAAAAACCATTATTCTCGGATTTAAATGAGTAGCCATCTCGTATTAAACGAGATCCAGATACAATGTTCATGCTCAAAGCTGGCACTAAATAACAACTATTGAGGTTTAAAACTAATCCCGTAGGTAAATGTAGAGGTAGCATGCCGACGGCGATCATATCGACCTTGGAACCATTCCCGACGCGCATCGTCACCTCGTCCTTCGCCAGTCTCCATTTATTCCGCAGCTCCTATTTTGAGTTACAAATATGAGCAACCGCACCGGTATCAAATACCCATGAGCTACTACGAGTACTGGTAAGGTACACATCAATTACATGTATATCACATATACCTTTAGTGTTGCCGGCCTTCTTGTCCGCTAAGTATTTGGGGCAGTTTCGCTTCCAGTGTCCCTTTCCCTTGCAATAAAAGCACTCAGTCTCAGGTTTGGGTCCATTCTTTAGCTTCTTCCCGGCAACTGATTTACCGGGCGCGGCAACTCCCTTGTCGTCCTTCTTGAAGTTCTTCTTACCCTTGCCTTTCTTGAAACTAGTGGTTTTATTGACCATCAACACTTGATGTTCATTTTTGATTTCCACCTCCGTTGATTTCAGCATTGAAAATACTTCAGGAATAGTTTTCACCATCCCCTGCATATTGTAGTTCATCACAAAGCTCTTGTAGCTAGGTGGGAGCGACTGAAAGATTCTATCAATGACCGCCTCATACGGGAGGTTAATGTCCAACTGGGACAAGTGGTTGTGCAACCCAGTGTTGGGGAACGTAGCAGAATTTTAAATTTTTCAACGCATCACCAAGATCAATCTATGGAGTCATCTAGCAACGTGGGAGAGAGGAGTGCATCTACATACCCTTGTAGATCGCGCGCGGAAGCGTTCAAGAGAACGGGGTTGATGGAGTCGTACTCGACGTGATTCAAATCACCGATGACCTAGTGCCGAACGGACGGCACCTCCGCATTCAACACACGTACGGTTAGGAAGACGTCTCCTCCTTCTTGATCCAGCAAGGGGGAACGAGGGGTTGATGAAGATCCAGCAGCACGACGGCGTGGTGGTGGATGCAGCAGGATCCCGGCAGGGCTTAGCCAAGCGCAAGCGGGGAGGAGAGGTGTTACGGAGGGAGAGGGAGGCGCCAAGAGCAAGGGGTGCGGCTGCCCTCCCTCCCCCCTCTTTATATAGGGGCCTTGGGGGGCGGCGGCCCTAGGGAGATGGATCTCCAAGGGGCGGCGGCCAAGGATGGCTTCCCCCCCTCCCCAAGCCAAGTGGGGGGCGCCCCCACCCCTAGGGTTTCCCAACCCTAGGCGCAGGGCAGGCCCAAGGGGGGGTGCACCAGCCCACTAGGGGCTGGTTCCCCACCCAATTCAGCCCATGGGGCCCTCCGGGATAGGTGGCCCCACCCGATGAACCCCTCGGACCCTTCCGATGGTCCCGGTACAATACCGGTAACCCCCGAAACCTTCCCGATGGCCAAAACTTGACTTCCCATATATAAATGTTTACCTCCGGACCATTCCGGAACTCCTCGTGACGTCCGTGATCTCATCCGGGACTTTGAACAACTTTCGGGTTACTGCATACTAATATCTCTACAACCCTAGCGTCACCGAACCTTAAGTGTGTAGACCCTACGGGTTCGGGAGACATGCAGACATGACCGAGACGCCTCTCCGGTCAATAACCAACAGCGGGATCTGGATACCCATGTTGCCTCCCACATGCTCCACGATGATCTCATCGGATGAACCACGATGTCGAGGATTCAATCAATCCGTATACAACTCCCTTTGTCAATCGGTACATTACTTGCCCGAGACTCGATCGTCAGTATCCCAATACCTCGTTCAATCTCGTTACCGGCAAGTCAACTTACTCGTGCCGTAATGCATGATCCCGTGATCAACCACTTGGTCACATTGAGCTCATTATGATGATGCATTACCGAGTGGGCCCAGAGATACCTCTCCATCATACGGAGTGACAAATCCCAGTCTCGATTCGTGCCAACCCAACAGATACTTTCGGAGATACCTGTAATGTACCTTTATAGTCACCCAATTACGTTGTGACATTTGGCACACCCAAGGCACTCCTATGTTATCCGGGAGTTGCACAATCTCATGGTCTAAGGAAATGATACCTGACATTCGGAAAAGCTACAGCAAACGAACTACACGATCTTTGAGCTATGCTTAGGATTGGGTCTTGTCCATCACATCATTCTCCTAATGATGTGATCCCGTTATCAATGACATCCAATGTCCATAGTCAGGAAACCATGACTATCTTTTGATCAACGAGCTAGTCAACTAGAGGCTCACTAGGGACGTGTTGTGGTCTATGTATTCACACATGTATTACGATTTCCGGATAACACAATTATAGCATGAACAATAGACAATTATCATGAACAAAGAAATATAATAATAACCATTTTATTATTACCTCTAGGGCATATTTCCAACAGTCTCCCACTTGCACTAGAGTCAATATTGTAGTTACATTGTGATGAATCGAACACCCATGCAGTTCTGGTGTTGATCATGTTTTGCTCTAGGGAGAGGTTTAGTCAACGGATCTGCCACATTCGGGTCCGTATGTACTTTACAAATCTCTATGTCTCCATTTTGAACACTTTCACGAATGGAGTTGAAGCGACGCTTGATATGCCTGGTCTTCTTGTGAAACCTGGGCTCCTTGGCAAGGGCAATAGCTCCAGTGTTGTCATAGAAGAGAGTCATCGGGCCTGACGCATTGGGTATGACTCCTAGGTCGGTAATGAACTCCTTCACCCAGACTGCTTCTTGTGCTACCTCCGAGGCTGCCATGCACTCCGCTTCACATGTAGATCCCGCCACAACGCTTTGCTTACAACTGCACCAGCTTACTGCCCCACCATTCAAAATATACACGTATCCGGTTTGTGACTTAGAGTCATCCAGATGTGTGTCGAAGCTAGCATCGACGTAACCCTTTACGACGAGCTCTTCGTCACCTCCATACACTAGAAACATGTCCTTAGTCCTTTTCAGGTACTTCAGGATATTCTTGACTGCTGTCCAGTGTTCCATGCCGGGATTACTTTGGTACCTTCCTACCAAACTTACGGCAAGGTTTACATCAGGTCTGGTACACAGCATAGCATACATGATAGACCCTATGGCCGAGGCATAGGGGACGACACTCATCTTTTCTCTATCTTCTGCCATGGTCGGGCATTGATCCGTGCTCAATCTCGTACCTTGCAATACAGGCAAGAACCCCTTCTTTGACTGATCCATTTTGAACCTCTTCAATATCTTGTCAAGGTACGTACTCTGTGAAATACCAATGAGGCGTCTCGATCTATCTCTATAGATCTTGATGCCTAATATATAAGCAGCTTCTCCAAGGTCCTTCATTGAAAAACACTTGTTCAAGTAGGCCTTTATGCTTTCCAAGAATTCTATATCATTTCCCATCAACAGTATGTCATCCACATACAATATGAGAAATGCTATAGAGCTCCCACTCACTTTATTGTAAATGCAGGCTTCTCCATAAGTCTGCGTAAACCCAAACGCTTTGATCATCTCATCAAAACGAATGTTCCAACTCCGAGATGCTTGCACCAGCCCATAAATCGAGCGTTGGAGCTTGCACACCTTGTCAGCATTCTTAGGATCGACAAAACCTTTCGGCTGCATCATATACAATTCTTCCTTAAGGAAACCATTAAGGAATGGCGTTTTGACGTCCATTTTCCATATCTCATAATCATAGAATGCGGCAATTGCTAACATGATTCGGACGGACTTCAGCTTCGCTACGGGTGAGAAAGTCTCATCGTAGTCAACCCCTTGAACTTGTCGATAACCCTTAGCGACAAGCCGAGCTTTATAGATGGTCACATTACCATCCGCGGTTGTCTTCTTCTTAAAGATCCATTTATTTTCTATGGCTCGCCGATCATCGGGCAAGTCAGTCAAAGTCCATACTTCGTTTTCATACATGGATCCTATCTCGGATTTCATGGCTTCCAGCCATCTGTCGGAATCTGGGCCCGCCATCGCTTCTTCATAGTTCGAAGGTTCACCGTTGTCTAACAACATGATTTCCAAGACAGGGTTGCCGTACCACTCTGGTGCGGAACGTGTCCTCGTGGACCTACGAAGTTCAGTAGCAACTTGATCTGAAGTTTCATGATCATCATCATTAACTTCCTCTCTAGTCGGTGCAGGCACCTCAGGAACATTTTCTTGAGTTGCGCCACTTACCGGTTCAAGAGGTAACACTTCATCAAGTTCTACTTTCCTCCCACTTACTTATTTCGAGAGAAACTCTTTCTCTAGAAAGTACCCATTCTTGGCAACAAAGATATTTCCTTCGGATCTGAGGTAGAAGGTATACCCAACAGTTTCTTTAGGGTATCCTATGAAGACGCATTTTTCCGACTTGGGTTCGAGCTTTTCAGGTTGAAGTTTCTTGACATAAGCATCGCATCCCCAAACTTTTAGAAACGACGGCTTAGGTTTCTTCCCAAACCATAATTCATATGGTGTCGTCTCAACGTATTTCGACGGAGCCCTATTTAAAGTGAATGTGGCAGTCTCTAAAGCATAGCCCCAAAATGACAGCGGTAAATCAGTAAGAGACATCATAGATCGGACCATATCCAATAGAGTGTGATTACGACGTTCGGACACACCATTACGCTGAGGTGTTCTAGGCGGCGTGAGTTGTGAAACTATTCCACATTTTCTTAAGTGTGTGCCAAATTCGTGACTCAAGTATTCTCCCCCACGATCTGATCGCAAGAACTTGATTTTCTTGTCACGTTGATTCTCAACCTCACTCTGAAATTCCTTGAACTTTTCAAAGGTCTCAGACTTGTGTTTAATTAAGTAGACATACCCATATCTACTCAAGTCATCAGTGAGGGTGAGAACATAACGATAGCCACCGCGAGCCTCAACACTCATTGGACCGCACACATCAGTATGTATGATTTCCAATAAGTTGGTTGCTCGCTCCATTGTTCCTGAGAACGGAGTCTTGCTCATTTTCGCATGTGTCAAATGATTCGTAATCAAGAGACTCTAAAAGTCCATCTGCATGGAGCTTCTTCATGCGTTTGACACCTATGTGACCAAGGTGGCAGTGCCACAAGTATGTGGGACTATCATTATCAACCTTACATCTTTTGGTATTCACACTATGAATATGTGTAGCATTATGCTCGAGATTCATTAAGAATAAACCATTCACCATCGGAGCATGACCATAAAACATATCTCTCATATAAATAGAACAACCATTATTCTCGGATTTAAGTGAGTAGCCATCTCGAATTAAACGAGATCGTAATACAATGTTCATGCTCAAAGCTGGCACTAAATAACAATTATTGAGGTTTAAAACTAATCCCGTAGGTAAATGTAGAGGCAGCATGCCGACGGCGATCACATCGACCTTGGAACCATTCCCGACGCACATCGTCACCTCGTCCTTCACCAGTCTCCGCTTATTCCGCAGCTCCTGCTTTCAGTTACAAATGTGAGCAACCGCACCGGTATCAAATACCCAGGAGCTACTACGAGTACTGGTAAGGTACACATCAATTACATGTATATCACATATACCTTTAGTGTTGCCAACCTTCTTGTCCGCTAAGTATTTGGGGCAGTTCCGCTTCCAGTGACCACTTCCCTTGCAATAAAAACACTCAGTCTCGGGCTTGGGTCCATTCTTTGGTTTCTTCCCGGAAGCTTGCTTACCGGGCGCGGCAACTCCCTTGCCGTCCTTCTTGAAGTTCTTCTTACCCTTGCCTTTCTTGAACTTAGTGGTTTTATTCACCATCAACACTTGATGTTCCTTTTTTATTTCCACCTCTGCTGATTTCAGCATTGAATACACCTCAGGAATGGTCTTTTCCATCCCCTGCATATTGAAGTTCATCACAAAGCTCTTGTAGCTCGGTGGAAGCGACTGAAGGATTCTGTCAATGACCACGTCATCCGGGAGATTAACTCCTAGCTGAGTCAAGCGGTTATGCAACCCAGACATTCTGAGTATGTGCTCACTGACAAAACTATTTTCCTCCATCTTACAGCTGAAGAACTTGTCGGAGACTTCATATCTCTCGACCCGGGCATGAGCTTGAAAAACCATTTTCAGCTCTTCGAACATCTCATATGCTCCGTGTCTCTCAAAACGCTTTTGGAGCCCCGGTTCTAAGCTGTAAAGCATGCCGCACTGAACGAGGGAGTAATCATCAGCACATGACTGCCAAGCGTTCATAACGTCTTGATTTTGTGGGACAGGTGCATCACCTAGCGGTGCTTCTAGGACATAATCTTTCTTGGCAGCTATGAGGATGATCCTCAGGTTCCGGACCCAGTCCGTATAGTTGCTGCCATCGTCTTTTAGCTTGGTTTTCTCTAGGAACGCATTGAAGTTGAGGACAACGTGGGCCATTTGATCTACAAGACATATTGTAAAGATTTTAGACTAAGTTCATGATAATTAAGTTCATCTAATCAAATTACTCAATGAACTCCCACTCAGATAGACATCCCTCCAGTCATCTAAGTGAAACATGATCCGAGTTAACTAGGTCGTGTCCGATCATCACGTGAGACGGACTGGCCAACATCGGTGAACATCTTCATGTTGATCGTATCTTCTATACGACTCATGCTCGACCTTTCGGTCTTCCGTGTTCCGAGGCCATGTCTGTACATGCTAGGCTCGTCAAGTCAACCTAAGTGTATTGCGTGTGTAAATCTGGCTTACACCCGTTGTATTTGAACGTTAGAATCTATCACACCCGATCATCATGTGGTGCTTCGAAACAACGAACCTTCGCAACGGTGCACAGTTAGGGGGAACACTTTCTTGAAATTATTACGAGGGATCATCTTATTAAAGCTATCGTCGTTCTAAGCAAATAAGATGTAAAACATGATAAACATCACATGCAATCAAATAGTGACATGATATGGCCATTATCATTTGCTCCTTTTGATATCCATCTTCGGGGTGCCATGATCATCATCGTCACCGGCATGACACCATGATCTCCATCATCGTGTCTTCATGAAGTTGTCTCGTCATCTATTACTTCTACTACTATGGCTAATGCTTTAGCAATAAAGTAAAGTAATTTCATGATGTTTATGTTGACACGCAGGTCATAAATAAATAAAGACAACTCCTATGGCTCCTGCCGGTTGTCATACTCATCGACATGCAAGTCGTGATTCCTATTACAAGAACATGATTATCTCATACATCACATATATCATTCATCACATCCTTTGGCCATATCACATCACAAAACACTTGCTGCAAAAACAAGTTAGACGTCCTCTAATTGTTGTTGCAAGTTTTTACGTGGCTGTTATAGGTTTCTAGCAAGAACGTTTCTTACCTACGCCAAAACCACAACGTGAATTGCCAATTTCTATTTACCCTTCATAAGGACCATGTTCATCGAATCCGATCCGACTAAAGTGGGAGAGACAGACACCTGCCAGCCACCTTATGCAACTAGTGTATGTCAGTCGATGGAACCAGTCTCACGTAAGCGTACGTGTAAGGTCGGTCCGGGCCGCTTCATCCCACGATGCCGCCGAATCAAGATAAGACTAGTAACAGCAAGCAAATTGACAATATCGACGCCCACAACTGCTTTGTGTTCTACTCGTGCATAGTAACTACGCATAGACCTAGCTCTGATACCACTGTTGGAGAACGTAGCAGAATTTTAAAATTTTCTACGCATCACCAAGATCAATCTATGGAGTCATCTAGCAACAAGGGAGAGAGGAGTGCATCTACATACCCTTGTAGATCGCGCGCGGAAGCGTTCAAGAGAACAGGGTTGATGGAGTCGTACTCGACGTGATTCAAATCACCGATGACCTAGTGTCGAACAGACGGCACCTCCGTGTTCAACACACGTACGGTTAGGAAGACGTCTCCTCCTCCTTCTTGATCCAGCAAGGAGGAATGAGAGGTTGATGAAGATCCAGCAGCACGACGGCGTGGTGGTGGATGCAGCAGGATCCCGGCAAGGCTTCGCCAAGAGCAAGCGGGGAGGAGAGGTGTTACGAAGGGATAGGGAGGCGCCAACAGCAAGGGGTGCGGCTGCCCTCCCTCCCCCCTCTTTATATAGGGGCCTTGGGGGGCGCCGGCCCTAGGGAGATGATCTCCAAGGGGGCGGCGGCCAAGGGTGGCTTCCCCCCCAAGCCAAGTGGGAGGCGCCCCCACCCCTAGGGTTTCCCAACCCTAGGCGCAGGACAGGCCCAAGGGGGGCGCACCAACCCACTAGGGGCTGGTTCCCCACCAAATTAAGCCCATGGGGCCCTCCGAGATAGGTGGCCCCACCCGGTGGACCCCCGGGACCCTTCCGGTGGTCCCGGTACAATACCGGTAACCCCCGAAACCTTCCCGATGGCCAAAACTTGACTTCCCATATATAAATCTTTACCTCCGGACCATTTCGGAACTCCTCGTGACATCCGTGATCTCATCCGGGACTCCGAACAACTTTCGGGTTACTGCATACTAATATCTCTACAACCCTAGCGTCACCGAACCTTAAGTGTGTAGACCCTACGGGTTCGGGAGACATGCAGACATGACCGAGACGCCTCTTCAGTCAATAACCAACAGCGGGATCTAGACACCCATGTTGGCTCCCACATTCTCCACGATGATCTCATCGGATGAACCACGATGTCGAGGATTCAATCAATCCTTATACAATTCCCTTTGTCAAACGGTACGTTACTTGCCCGAGACTCGATCGTCGGTATCCCAATACCTCGTTCAATCTCGTTACCGGCAAGTCACTTTACTCATGCCATAATGCATGATCCCGTGATCAACCACTTGGTCACATTGAGCTCATTATGATGATGCATTACCGAGTGGGCCCAGAGATACCTCTCCGTCATACGGAGTGACAAATCCTAGTCTCGATTCGTGCCAACCCAACAGACACTTTCGGAGATACCTGTAACTTGCCTTTATAGTCACCCAGTTATGTTGTGACATTTGGCACACCCAAGGCACTCCTACGGTATCTGGGAGTTGCACAATCTCATGGTCTAAGGAAATGATACCTGACATTCAGAAAAGCTACAGCAAATGAACTACACGATCTTTGAGCTAAGCTTAGGATTGGGTCTTGTCCATCACATCATTCTCCTAATTATGTGATCCCGTTATCAATGACATCCAATGTCCATAGTCAGGAAACCATGACTATCTTTTGATCAACGAGCTAGTCAACTAGAGGCTCACTAGGGACGTGTTGTGGTCTATGTATTCACACATGTATTACGATTTCCGGATAACACAATTATAGCATGAACAATAGACAATTATCATGAACAAAGAAATATAATAATAACCATTTTATTGTTGCCTCTAGGGCATATTTCCAACACCCAGACATTTTGAGTATGTGCTCACTGACAGAACTATTTTCCTCCATCTTACAACTGTAGAATTTGTCGGAGACTTCGTATCTCTCGACCCGGGCATGAGCTTGGAAAACCATTTTCAGCTCTTCGAACATCTCATATGCTCCATGTTGCTCAAAACACTTTTGGAGCCCCGGTTCTAAGCTGTAAAGCATGCCGCACTGAACGAGGGAGTAATCGTCGGCACATGACTGCCAAGCGTTCATAACGTCTTGGTTCTCTGGGATGGGTGCTTGACCTAGCGGTGCTTCTATGACATATGCTTTCTTGGCAGCTATGAGGATGATCCTCAGGTTCCGGACCCAGTCCGTATAGTTGCTGCCATCATCTTTTAGCTTGGTTTTCTCTAGGAACGCGTTGAAGTTGAGGTTGACATGAGCGTTGGCCATTTGATCTACAAGACATTTTGCAAAGGTTTTTAGACTAAGTTCATGATAATTAAGTTCATCTAATCAAATTATTTAATGAACTCCCACTCAGATTAGACATCCCTCTAGTCATCTAAGTGATACATGATCCGACTCAACTAGACCGTGTCCGATCATCACGTGAGACGGACTAGTCATCATCGGTGAACATCTCCATGTTGATCGTATCTTCCATACGACTCATGTTCGACCTTTCGGTCTCTTGTGTTCCGAGGTCATGTTTGTACATGCTAGGCTCGTCAAGTCAACCTAAGTGTTTTGCATGTGTAAATCTGGCTTACACCCGTTGTATGTGAACGTTAGAATCTATCACACCCGATCATCGCGTGGTGCTTCAAGACAACGAACTTTCGCAACGGCGCACAGTTAGGGGGAACACTTTCTTGAAATTATTGTGAGGGATCATCTTATTTACTACCGTCGTTCTAAGCAAATAAGATGTAAAACATGATAAACATCACATGCAATCAAATAGTGACATGATATGGCCATTATCATTTGCTCCTTTTGATATCCATCTTCGGGGTGCCATGATCATCATCGTCACCGGCATGACACCATGATCTCCATCATCATGATCTCCATCATCGTGTCTTCATGAAGTTGTCTCGTCATCTATTACTTCTACTACTATGGCTAATGGTTTAGCAATAAAGTAAAGTAATTACATGACGTTTATGTTGACACGTGGGTCATAAATAAATTAAGACAACTCCTATGGCTCCTGCCGGTTGTCATACTCATCGACATGCAAGTCGTGATTCCTATTACAAGAACATGATCAATCTCATATATCATTCATCACATCCTTTTGGCCATATCACATCACACGGCATATGCTGCAAAAACAAGTTAGACATCCTCTAATTGTTGTTGCAAGTTTTTTACGTGGCTGCTATAGGTTTCTAGCAAGAACGTTTCTTACCTACGCCAAAACCACAACATGATATGCCAATTTCTATTTACCCTTCATAAGGACCCTTTTCACCGAATCCGATCCGACTAAAGTGGGAGAGGCAGACACCCGCTAGCCACCTTATGCAACTAGTGCATGTCAATCGGTGGAACCAGTGTCACGTAAGCGTACGTGTAAGGTCGGTCCGGGCCGCTTCATCCCACGATGCCGCCGAATCAAGATAAGACTAGTAACGGCAAGTAAATTGACAAAATCAACGCCCACAACAACTTGTGTTCTACTCGTGCATAGAAACTACGCATAGACCTAGCTCATGATGCCACTATTGGGGAACGTAGCAGAATTTTAAAATTTTCTATGCATCACCAAGATCAATCTATGGAGTCATCTAGCAATGAGGGAGAGGGGAGTTCATCTACATACCCTTGTAGATCATGAGCGGAAGCGTTCAAGAGAACGGGGTTGATGGAGTCGTACTCGTCGTGCTCCAAATCACCGATGACCTAGCGCCGAACGGACGGCACCTCCGCGTTCAACACACGTACGGTTGGGGAAGACGTCTCCTCCTTCTTGATCCAGCAAGGGGAAGGAGAGGTTGATGGAGATCCAGCAGCATGACAGCGTGGTGGTGGAAGCAGCGGTGATCTCGGCAAGGCTTCGCCAAGCTCCAACGAGAGAGAGAGAGAGAGAAAGAGGTGTTACGAGGGGAGAGGGAGGCGCCAGGGACTTGGGTGCGGCTGCCCTCCCTCCCCCCACTATATATAGGACCCCTAGGGGGCGCCGGCCCTAGGAGATCCAATCTCCAAGGGGGCGGCGGCCAAAGGGGGGACTTGCCCCCCAAGTCAGGTGGGGCGCCCTCCACCCCTAGGGTTTCCAACCCTTGGCGCAGGGGGAGGCCCATGGGGGGCACACCAGCCCACCAGGGGCTGGTTCCCCTCCCACTTCAGCCCATGGGGCCCTCCAGGATAAGTGGCCCCACCCGGTGGACCCCCGGGACCCTTCCGGTGGTCCCGGTACAATACCGATTACCCTCGAAACTTTCCCGATGGCCGAAACTGGACTTCCTATATATAAATCTTTGCCTCCGAACCATTCCGGAACTCCTCGTGACGTCCGGGATCTCATCCGGGACTCCGAAAAACTTTCAGGTTACCGCATACTAATATCTCTACAACCCTAGCATCACCGAACCTTAAGTGTGTAGACCCTACGGGTTCGGGAGACACGCGGACATGACCGAGACGACTCTCCGGTCAATAACCAACAACGGGATATGGATACCCATGTTGGCTCCCACATGCTCCTCGATGATCTCATCAGATGAACCACGATGTTGAGGATTCAATCAATCCCGTATTCAATTCCCTTTGTCAATCGGTACGTTACTTGCCCGAGATTCGATTGTCGGTATCCCAATACCTCGTTCAATCTCGTTACCGGCAAGTCACTTTACTCATACCGTAATGCATAATCCCGTGAACAAACACTTGGTCACATTGAGCTCATTGTGATGATGCATTACCGAGTGGACCCAGAGATACCTCTCCGTCATACGGAGTGACAAATCCCAGTCTCGATCCGTGTCAACCCAACAGATACTTTCGGGGATACCTGTAGTATACCTTTATAGTCACCCAGTTACGTTGTGACGTTTGGTACACCCAAAGCACTCCTACGGCATCCGGGAGTTACACGATCTCATGGTCTAAGGAAATGATACTTGACATTGGAAAAGCTCTAGCAAACGAACTACACGATCTTGTGCTATGCTTAGGATTGGGTCTTGTCCATCACATCATTCTCCTAATGATGTGATCCCGTTATCAATGACATCCAATGTCCATAGTCAGGAAACCATGACTATCTGTTGATCAACGAGCTAGTTAACTAGAGGCTCACTAGGGACATGTTATGGTCTATGTATTCACACATGTATTATGATTTCCGGATAACACAATTATAGCATGAATAATAGACAATTATCATGAACAAGGAAATA